>NW_023270268.1:88103759-88312589 GCF_011800145.1 Mirounga leonina | reverse complement strand
TCCTTCCTTCCTTCCTTCCTTCCTTCCTTCCTTCCTTCCTTCCTTCCCTCTCTCTTTCTTTTGTTCTTTCGTTTTTTAAATCTTATTTGGCCTCCTTCAATAGCCCTGGGGTGTGACAGAGAACAAACAGGGCGCATGTGACTATTCCCAATTTATAGATCCGAAACCGAGACTTCTAGAGTGTGATTAGCTTGCCATGGTCACACAAGTTCCCTAACTTGTGACCAAAGGTCTTTCTTCAGCACCAAACTACCTCCTGTACACCTAGCAAGCTGTTAACCCAGAGCAAAGTGGGGTTCCCGCTGGACCTCGAATGACCAGATACTCCTGCACAGCACCAGCCACAAAGAGTCAGGAGTGGAGAAAAGGACTTAACTGCTGATCTATGAGGACCTTGATCTGTGGAATGATGTACCTACCCAATTCTCAAGTAGAGGAGAATTGCTACCTGCTCCTCTGGAAGTCTGCTTCTCCCTCTCCCTCTGCCCCTCCCAAATAAATTTTTAAAAATCTTTTAAAAAATAAAATAAGCATCATCTTACCAAAAAAAAATTATGATTAAGTGTAGAAAAACTAACAAAAAAAGACAAAAGCAAACACATTCATAATCATACCGCCTAGAAAGAACCATTAGCATCTTAATTTTTTTCTTAACTAAAAATAGGGCTTTTACTGTACAAATAATTTTACATTCTGCATTTTTCTATCTTGCTAAATATAGTGTTTTTTTATGTCAGTAAGCATTCATCTACAATATTCATTTTATTGTCCAAACAGAATTCCATTGCATGAATATGGCATAATTTATTTAACTAATCCCCTACTGTTGGGTATCTTTCACTGTCATAGCAGTTTATAAAAAGTTTCCACTCTTTTACTGTTATAAACAATGAGCATTTTTGCAGATAAATCTTCACACACATCTTTATATCCTTAGAAGAAATTCCTACAAGGAGAATTGCTGGGTCAAAGGATAAATATTTTTTTTTCCTTAAGGTATTTCTGAAATGTCTATCTTCAGCCCCTGCCTTCCTTCTCAGTTCCAAGCTTAGCCCTGTCCACTGGAGAGCCTCCCATGGATGCTCCTTGGTACCCACCAGGGACAGATTCAGTTTGTCTAAAAGTAAGTTTAGGTTGTCTCCCAAGAAGCCTGCTCCTCCCTGTTTTCTCACCACTTGTGGAATCACCGTCCCCCAATCTCCCTGATCTTTGAGTGGTGAACCCTCCTCCCCTCCTATCCCTGTCCCAAAGCCCTGCTGCCACACCCTCAACTTTTCCCATCTGTCTTCCGCATTCTCTAGCTACTACCTTCCCACACATCCTCCCTGCTCCTTGCCTGGACACTCTCCAGCTCTCTCCTTCCTCCTTCCTCCTTGCCCTCAATCTGTCTTCCACTTTGTCCCCCACTTTGATCCTGCAGGTCACAGCCCCTAACTGAAAACTGTCCACAAAACAACCTCTTCCCCCCCCACCACCTGTTTTCACTGCCCACCACTTCCCCATGTCACCCAACCACCCTGAGTTGCCCCTCAAGCCTCTGTAGAGAGCACCTTTCCTACTCTGCACAAATCACATTTCTGGCACCTCTGTGAAACCCTCTCTAATGCCTCACCCAGGCTGTGAGGTGCTCCCTCCTCCTCAGCTCCCAGCCCACCTTGTTTTTATCTCTATTATAGTACTTGTCACATTGTATTTTTTACTTGTTTTCAGAACAGTCTCCATAGTCAGCTGAACTCCTTGAGGGCAGAGTTGGTATCTTACTCATTCTTGTGCCCTGTGCTTAGCCTGGTGTCTGGCACATAGGAGGTGCCCCATAACTTTGTCGATAAACAAATGGTACATCTGAGGAATAATGAGCAGAATGGAGTCTGCTGGGGGGGGGGGGGGGATGGAGAGGTAGGTCGGACTCTTGAACACTGTGTAGAGGGAGGGGGGCTTCAGTTTAAAAAGCCACTGAGGGCGCCTGGGTGGATCAGTTAATTAAGCAACTGCCTTCGGCTCAGGTCACGATCCCAGGGTCCTGGGATCGAGCCGGAGCCCCGCATCGGGCTCCTTGCTCAGCAGGGAGCCTGCTTCTCCTTCTCCCTCTACCTGCTCCTCCACCTGCTGTGCTCTCTCTGTGTCAAATAAATAAAAAATCTTTAAAAAGAAAATAAAATAAAAAGCCATTGAATTTGGGGACAGGAGTGTTCCGGTCCATTATGTTTTGGAAGGCAAACTCTGGCAATGATGAAACTAGACTGAGAAAACAAGATCCAAGAGCTTAGGGGAGGGGTAAGGAAGCTCTTGCAGAGCACATGTAGACTGAGCCCAAAGTGATATGATGGGAATGATGCTATTGGCTGGCAGATATCTGTGGAAGGCTGAAACCCAGGAGTCAAGCCCTGGGAAGAGGAGGAGTCCTCAAGGTCAGAAGAGAACTAGGAAAGGAACGAAAGGCAGAAATTTTGAAGACCAACTCCCAGATGTGCACCTGGCTATTGTCATCAGATAGGGGCTGACCCAACGCCACGTCAGGACTCTTTCTGGAATGAGTACTTGGTTTACAGAGGTGAGGTGACCACACGCCTCAGGATTCTGCAGGTCCTTTGGGAGATCTGCTGATACCCCCTCCTCCCTCCAGTCATCTTCCCTCTTGTGCCTCAGTGACACTTCGGGATTTCATTCTTCACTCTCCTGGGCTTCTTTTTGGAAGAATATTTCTATTTCAGAAATTATAATATTAATATTTTAGAATTTTTAGAAATATTGGTACAAGTGGGTATCAGTACTACTCCCCTACCCAAAAATACCTTCCCTCACACTGCTTAAAAGTCTACCATTAGATAGTCATGCTTTGGGATGACAATTATTCCCTAAAAATGAGACAGAAAGTAGAGACAGAAAGTAGATTAATGGTTACCTGGGACTAGGGATGGGGAGGAATGGGGAGTGGTGGTTCATGGGCGCAAGGTTTCTTTAGAGGGATTATGAAGATGTTCTAAAGTTGTGATTGCACAACTCAAGAAATATACTAAAAAACATTGAATTGTACAGTTTAACTCACCAGGTGAACCTTATGGTATGTAATTATATCTCAATAAAGTGGTTAAAAAAAAAGAATGCAGATACCTCTTGGAGACTGAAGGATTCACGCCAGGGCTGTTAGTTGTTATCAAGTCAATGTGAATGAGTCTGATCAGCAAGCTTCCCCCACTAATGCCCAACCAAGGCAGGGGCACTAAGGGAATGGATGCTTGCTGCTTAGGAACAGGGATAAGTGAGGGAGAGGAAGGAGAGAATGCCTAGGACCACCGAGCATTTCCCAAGACAAACGGAAGAGAAGAGGGCTCAGGTGCCTGGGAGCGGGAAGGAAGAGGGCAGAAATAGAAGCCAGTTAGGATTTAAGGGTGAAAAAAGAACTTTGCCCTGCCCTGTAATGTATTCTTCACATGGAATTAAGGAACTCTAAGACCCCTTGGGCTCTCTCTAGGGTGAAAGAATCTTCAAGATCACCCCATTCCCAAAAGTGTGTCACTCTCCCCAAGACATTTGCATTTTGAGATGAAGCCCCACCCTTCAAACTAGATGATTTACCTTTCCCACAGAGCTAACTCATTGTTATCCCCAAGTCAGAGTCACTAACAGGATGGAGCACGCAGTGTCCTGAGGGTGGGTCATCCTTAGAGGCTTGGGGCCCAGTGTCTTAGCCACTGGGCATGGGTGGCTGAGGTCCCTGGGCTCCCTAGGAGCGATTCGCCACTCTAGCCCATCCCCCACCAGCAGTTAGGAAGAACCAAAGATACCAGCCCTCTCTTTCACTCTTGACATCTGGCTTCCTTGCCTTGGAAATCAAGGATAGCAAGAAGTTTGCAATTGGCTGTAGGGAACCGGGCCCTAGATTTTTCCAGACCTACACTCTTCCAAACCTCTGGGCCTCAGGGAACAGGAAATACTCAAAGAGCTCAGATTGTAGCTGAGGTGGAAATGGCTGATAATAGCTGGATCTGCCACTCTCCCAGGTGTTGACATTTGCATCTTAATGGAGGCGGTTACTGCCTTCAGCTGAAGGAATGACTAATATGTTCTTTCAGTTTCTACTGGAGGTACGGTGAGAGACCCTTTGCTGCCCAGGGGGCCTTTTAATACCTTCCAGTCAATTCAAGTTTGCACCTGATCAGCAGCTGCCGACCCTTTGGACTCTAATGCCCACGTTCCATGCTTTATCTTGGTTCCTCTTCTTGATTTGCTTTCTTTCTTACGCTTTATCCTAAAAGTCTGGAAACATCCCCATGAATCATTTATTCTTTCAACACACATAAACTGATTATCCATTTCAAGCAGAAAACTATGTTGGGCACAGTTGAGGTGGGGGGGAGGTAGAGCTCAAGAAGTGTGCCAACAAGATGGCACCCTCAAGAAGTCAGAGGTGTGGGGATCAACAGAACGAGCGGCATGGCAGTGCCACGTCAGCAGAGAGCATATCCTGCAGCTTATGCCGGGTGCTTCTTGAACACTCAAAACAAGAGGCTGTGAACTAATAGAAAAATATTCCTATAGGCTGGGGGAGCAAGAAAGGCTTTTGGGAGAGGTGAGAAGGGCCTTAAGAATACATAGAGATTGGGTATCCAAAGATGGAGTTCCCAGGATTCAAAACATTCCTCTAGTCACAAAAGACCACCTATTGTACCATCCTATTTATATGAAATGTCCCAAAGGGGCAAATCTACGGAGGGAGGAGAGTAGATTAGCGGTCGCTTAGAGCTGGGGGCTGGAGGAGAGGTGGGGACAACTGCTAATGAGTACAACAGGGTGGGGGAAACTGTCTTCACATTGTGGTGATGGTTCCACAACTCTGTAAAGATACTAAAAACCATTGAATTACACTTTGAATGGATGAACTTTATGGAATGCAAATAATATCTCAAGCAGTTAAAAAAATGGGGAAAAAGAGTGAGGTCCAGAAAGACCATTCCTTCAGTAACCCTGCTTCACAGTTATAGAAAGAATATCCTAGTTTTAAGTTCCTAGTTTTTTCCTGTGTGAAGGTCCTTTTTTTTTCTTTCAAAGCCCATTTGTAAGGTAAAAAATTGTCAAGGACCCCACTGTTAGTTAAGAAAATGTTTAATGGTAAAGGCTATTTAAATTTAACAATCGATTTAAGTGAATTAATACTTTATTAATCCCAATAGCATTTACATGTTAGAAAAATGGTTCTGTATCTGTAGGGGGAAGCATGTTTATTATACCTACAGACAGGACTTTCTGTCTGTAGACAGACCCTTCTGGCCCTCTTTCAAGATTTCCTCAGTCCTTCGAGGTCCTCAGACCACAGGTGTAGAATTCTGGTCCATGTTCTACCAAGGTGTTTTTGGTTCAACTTCTCTGTCAGGTGAATGCTAATGGATGGAGACCCATTAGCAAAAAAATGTGACAAAATCTTCAGAAACATTGATGTTTCTGCCTCTTCAAGTGCTCAGCCAAAATGGCACCCTTTCTTCTCCCAAACCAGTGGGCTTTGCTGAGAGCAGACCCAGCAAAGAAGACAGCCAGAGCCATGCTGGCTGGCAGACACTTGTCTCTAGCAAATGTAATTAAAGGCAGCAGCAAGTAAGTGCCTATTAATTTTTCATTAGAAAAGTCAAAGGCTACCTTCTTGGAAGGCAGCATCACTAAACTTCAGCCTTGTACTTAAAGCCAGGCTTTCCCCCGCTGTGTATACACCCCTTTCTATGAGTACACACACACACACACACACACAGAGTGAGTCCACAACCCCTTTATTGAGTGTAAGAGAGAAAGCATCAGAGACAAACACTCCTATACTCTACAGAGATCATTTTGTCCCATCTTGACTTAAATTACCCCAATGGCTATCTGTACATGTAATTGACCATGTATATGAACCTTAGACAATATAATGACATCTCCCCAAACTGGGTTTACATACCACTTTTACAGTCTGAACCTTTTTTTAGATGCCCTTGGGGAGAGTACTATTCAAAACTCTCTATGGCAAATCCTTTTGTAAAGAAAATACGCTGTTTACTCCTGAATGCGTTTGTTTTATAAGCCAGAGGCAGTGCTGCAAGGTAAGAAGAGGGGAGGTGGCAGTGGGGGGGAGACCCCCATCTGGCCCTAAGAGCTGTCTCTTTATTGGTAGGCAGAGCCAATTCAACTAGGGAAGAGCTCTAAGCTTGGTGTCAGAAGACCTGGAGGTCTCACAAGTCACTTCACCTCTCTGAACTGCAGTCCCAGCCAGCAAGTGTAACAATGCTCTCCTACCCCCTTGACCACTTGTTATGAGGATCAGGACAAGATGAGAAATTCCTTCTCAAATTATTCACCCTTAGGTAAAATTGGAGTCATTCTTAATTATAGCCAATTAATAAATTGATTCTTAATACATCCAGATGTTCATTTAAGAGGTAAGCGTGGAATGAGGTACGTCTCCGGGTCTCAGGCTCTTGCATACATTTATGGATGACTGTGATAAATATTTTTATGTCTGTGCTCCGTGTGTACCAGCCCCTCTCGTATTCTGGGAGATTTGCTCTTTCATCTCTGCTGTGTTCAAAGCAGGGCCCCCAGGGCCATGCAGATGAGGTCTCTGTTCTTTTTTGGTTTTTACCCTTAAAGATTTTATTTATTTATTTGACAGAGAGAGATACAGCCAGAGAGGGAACACAGGCAGGGGGAGTGGGAGAGGGAGAAGCAGGCTTCCCGCGGAGCAGGGAGCCCCATGTGGGGCTCGATCCCAGGACCCTGAGATCAGGACCTGAGCCCAAGGCAGACGCTTAACGACCCAGGCGCCCCGAGGTCTCTGTTCTCAAAGACATTCCCTCTTTCAGGATTCTGGCAGACTGCCACTTGTCTGCCGGGCTGACTGGAGAGCTGGGCCCTCTTGCAGGCGTGGGTGGTGATCGCAGGCGCGTGAGGAGCCTGTGGTGCTGAGCGTTTTTCTCCCCTCATTGGCTACTCTGTCTGGCCTTGGAGTGGTCTCACCCAGTTTCGGTGTCACTGACTTTGGATCTGCGATTGGGGATGGCACAGCAAGCCAGGCTGTGTTAGAAATCTTGCTGGGGCTGGCTGACCTTCCCCAAGCTGGGATAATCTTTCTCCCTGGCAACAGGCAGAGGCACCAAGGGACAGTGACAGATTGCGAAATCCTGAGGTTGGGCTTTCTAGAATTACTTAGAGAGAGAAAATAGTAACAATACCTTGCATTTGTATAGTGCTTTTTAAAAAGACTGAAAGCAGTCTTTAAAAACTATTCAAGGAGGAGGCACCTTTGGAATTGTCTGGTAAAGAATGAACCAGGTGGGTAAGAAATGTATTGTCTTATTCTTATCTACTCAATAATATTGAAAGTGTTAGGAGAAATCTCCCCCATCCCCAACACACACAGATGGGGATGCAGAGGGCCTTGATCAATATCACACAGCATTAGGGGGCAGACTTTGACCTAACCTTCTTGACTTTTTTTGTTAACCCAAAGCAGGCAGGGAGGATGAAATTGAATGACTTAATAGTTTGCTTTGTTTGGCAAGTGGACAGCTCTTCCTGAGTCAGATTTTTGACTTGGTCCTCTGGGGTCATACAGGAATATGCCCCTAGTTATTGGTCGGAAAGCAACGAAGAAGTGTAGAAGTGGGGCATGAAAAGAATTGTCATTCTCTTGCAAGGTACCTACCTGCAGTGAGGTCACTAAGGATAGTTAAGCAAGGCAGGACCAGACCCAACAGATTAGGTGGAGCTGCTTCTATTGCCAAGGAGTTTTAGTGGTGTTTGAAGAAGGGGTCAGCAAACTCTGGCCAGTGGGCCAAATGTGGCCATTACCTGTTTTTATAAATACAATTTTAGGGCACCTGGCTGGCTCAGTCTGTGGAGGCTGTAACTCTTGATCTCGGAGTTGGAAGTTCAAGTCCCACTTTGGATGTAGAGATTACTTAAAAAAATAAAATCTTAAATAAAGTTTTATTGAAACACAGCCATACTTATGTATTTATTCTCTCAGCCTGCTTTTACACTACATGACAGTTGAGTAGTTACGACAGAGATCAGATGGACCACAAAGCCTAAAATCTTTACTATTTGATCCTTTCACAAAAAGTTTGCCAATCTCTATCTTAATACCAAAAGAATTAACACACAAAAAATTAACACATAAATTTATCACTGACCTAAATGTAGAACCTAAAACTATAAGAAGAGTACACAGGAAGGAGCATCTGGGTGGCTCAGTGGGTTGGGTGTCTGCCTTCGGCTCAGGTCATGATCCTGGAGTCCTGGGATCCAGTCCCATGTTGGGCTCCCTGCTCAGTGGGGAGCCTACTTCTTCCTCTCCCTCTGCCCCCCCCACTTGTGTTCTCTCTCTCAAATAAATAAATAAATTTTTTTTTAAAAAAAGAGTACACAGGAAAAAATATTTGTGACTTTGGGTTCAAAGATTTCTTTGACATAATACCAAAAGTCAAAATCATTCTTTTTCAGCTTATTCAAAAATGTATTGATAAATTAGACTTCATTAAAATTAAGAACTTTGAAAAGACATTGTTAAATGAATGCAAAGATAAGCCAGAGACTGGGGGAAATTATTTGCAGATCACATTTCTGATAAAGGATTTGTTTTTTGTGTTTTTTTAAAGATTTTATTTATTTATTTGACAGAGAGAGATAGCGAGAGCAGGAACACAAGCAGGGGGAGTGGGAGAGGGAGAAGCAGGCTTCCCGCCGAGCAGGGAGCCCGATGTGGGACTCGATCCCAGGACCCTGGGATCATGACCTGAGCCGAAGGCAGATGCTTAACGACTGAGCCACCCAGGCGCCCCTCTGATAAAGGATTTGTATGCAGCATCTGTAAAGAACTCTAAATTCAATAATGAGAAAACAACCCAATAAAAATGTGCAAAAGATCTGAACAGATACTTCACCAAAATTAGTGAAAATATGTAGATAACAGATAAGGACATGAAAAGATGCTTAGTCATCAGGGAAAAGCAAATTAAAATCACAAAAAGATAGCACTACACATCAATTAGAATGGGCTAAAATTCAAGAGGGACCATACCAAGTGTGGGGCAGGATATGGAGCAACTGGAACTCTCACACCCTGCTCATGGGGATGTCAAATGGTGCAGCTACTGGGAAACATCTTGGCAGTTTCTTAAAAAGCTAAGCATACACACACCATATAATTGTCAATTTCACTCCTAGGTATTTACCCAAGAAAAATGAAAGCATATAAGCATATGTCTGCACAACGTCCTGTACGCTAATATTTATAGTGGGTTTATTTATGACTAGAAACAACCTAAACCCATCAACAATTGAATAGATAAATTTGGTATATCCATGCGATGAATTATGCTCAACAATAAGAAGGGATGAACTATTGATATATTCAACAACATGAATAAACCTCAAAATGATTATAATTATCCTGAGTGGGAGAAGCCAGACAAAAGAGAGTGTATACTGTATTATTCCATTCATAGAAAAATTCTAGAAAATGCAAACTAATCTATAGAGACAGAAAGCAGACCAGGGGTTGCCTGGGAATGGCAAGGAGGCAAAGAGCAGGAGGGATGGATTACAAAGGGGCACAAGGAAACTTTAGGGGGTAATGGATATTCATTGTCTTGATTGTGGTGATGGTTTCACAGGGGTGTGTGTGTCCATATATATATCAAAACATCAAATTGTATACTTTAAATATATGCAGTTTATTCTACGTCAATATATGTAGCCATTTTAATAAATTAGCTGTTTATAGCTAATAAGGCTATTTTTTAAATTGAGGTATAATTGACATATAACACTACATATAAAACTTTTTTTAAAAGGAAGAAGGGGGCAAAAAACCCTGAGGTTGTTATTTCTTTCTTTAAACACTCTGTGCAGTTTGAAGTAGCCAGCCTACTCCCCAGGTTTTACATTCCTTGTTCTCACCACAATGGTTTATCTCAGCAGTGGTTCTGTCCTGCAAAGCCCTGCCCTCATCAGAGGTAACCACGGAGGTTAACTGTATTGCCACTGTGTGGTATAAACTACTGACTGCTATCTTCTAATGCTAATCGGATCATTGTTGCCTTCGAATCCAACTAGGTCAGATATCCAATCTCAGAGAACAGCACCCACCCTATAATCAGTTGAAGCAGAAAGAGATGTATTCAAAGATGCTGGAGACAAGTTCAAGGAGGAAGTTATCGGCCATTTCTGCCTATAGGAGTTACCTCAGTATGTGGGGAATGAGCTGACTGTAGAATAATCAAATCTACATTAGAAATCTAGCTTTTTAATGGTGTTTTCTCCCTAACATGTCATAATTTCCCAAATCCAGGGCTCCTGGGTGGCTCAGTCATTAAGCATCTGCCTTCGGCTCAGGTCATGATCTCAGGGTCCTGGGATCGAGCCCCGCATCAGGCTCCCTGCTCTGCGGGAAGCCTGCTTCTCCCTCTCCCTCTCCCACTCCCCCTGCTTGTGTTTCTTTTCTCGCTGTGTCTCTCTCTGTCAAATAAATAAATAAAAATCTTAAAAAAAAAAAAATTTTCCCAAATCCTCTTCTTGTGAAACTGCTAGCAAAACTCAACTTAGAACCAGGGATAAATGGCTTATTCCAGGGATAATTTCATGGGGTAGGGAAAGGACAAGGTGAATCTGGAATGCATCCTTGAGCTAGAATGCAAAGACGCCCTCCAAGATCAATGGGGACATGTCAAAAGCACACAGGACACTGCACATCTATTAGAATGGCTAAAACAAAACAAAAACCTGACAAAGCCCCGAGAAGTGATTCCATGCCCGTTCCGGAAGGCTCAGGGCTCCAGCGGTCTGTTGTGCAGTGAGATACCTCTGAGGACCTACAAATGGAGTAGAGACACAGTATCAGCCTCCCTGAGAAATCTTTGAGGAAGCCACCAGGAGAGTATGCTGGTAGAAATCAAGAGCTGGGGATTCTAGTCTGGCTCTTCTGTTAATCTGCCTTGTGCATTGGGCCTTTTCCTCTTCTGAGCTTCTATGCCCTTGTGTGTTTACTGGGGAGCTGGAGAGGGGAGTGGACCCTAAGTGTTTTCTTTCTTTTTTTTTTTTTTAAAGATTTTATTTATTTATTTGAGAGAGAGAATGAGAGAGCACATGAGAGGGGGGAGGGTCAGAGGGAGAAGCAGGCTCCCCGCCGAGCAGGGAGCCCGATGTGGGACTTGATCCCGGGACTCCAGGATCATGACCTGAGCCGAAGGCAGTCGCTTAACCAACTGAACCACCCAGGCACCCTAAAGCTTTTTTTTTTTTTCAAAGATTTTATTTATTTATTTGAGAGAGAGAGAATGAGAGAGAGAACACATGAGAGGGGGGAGGGTCAGAGGGAGAAGCAGACTCCCTGCCAGAGGGAGAAGCAGGGAGCCCGATGCCGGACTCGATCCCGGGACTCCAGAATCATGACCTGAGCTGAAGGCAGTCACTTAACCAACTGAGCCACCCAGGCGCCCTACCCTAAGTGTTTTCAAACTGAGTTTCCTGGAACCCTCGGGCTCCTTAGGGGAACGAGGATTGGGGGTGAGCTCCACCCAGAACAGTCCTTTCATCTGTTTTATGTTTGGCAGATATAATTCTCAGCTGACAAACTCAGAAAGTGCAGAAAACATCAATTCTTTTATTGTCTAAATTTCTAAATTAATCTCTGACTCCCAGGACGCCCTCCCAGAAAGTGGATGAAATTTTCACCCCAGTTATTCTTGGAATTCTCCTCTCAGGCCATTGCTCACTTCTGGGACATGGTGTCCACTAACAAGCCACGTCTCTGTCCATGTCCCCTGCGGGCCCAGCTGTGTCATCCCTGGGACATGGGTGCCTTTGGAAGCTGCTCAATGTCCCCTGTCTGCCTTTCTCATCCTCATCCCACAGATCCTCCTCTCTAGCTCACCCCCCACCCCAGGAAAACCCTTCGGAGCCTAGAGAGAATTTCTTTTTGTGTTTTTTTTAAGACGTTCAGTCAGTCTATGCCAGTGATCCCTGCAATAGGTTGAATTGTGTCCCCCCCACCAAAAAAGGATATGTTGGATTCCTAACCCCCCAATACCTCAGAGTGTGACCTTATTTAGGGATAGGATTTTTACAAAGGTAATCAAGTTAAAATGAGGTCATTTAGGTGGGTCCTAATCCAATATGAGAAGGGGAAATTTGGACACTGGGCAGGCTTAGAAGGAAGATGATAAGAAGACCCATGGAGAAGATGTGACCATCTGTGAGCCCAGGCGAGAGGCCGGGAACTGATAGATCCTGCCCAGCCCTTAGACAGAAGCAGCCCTGTGACATAGTGACCTCAGACTTCCAGCCTCCAGAACTGTGACAAATACAATTCTACTGCTCCAGCCACTCAGTGCATGGTATTTTGTTAGCAACCCTAGAAAACAAATGCAGATTCCTTCCCCCTCTTTTCTTTTTTAAGATGTTCTTTTTATTGAGCACTAGTGGGGGGGAAGGAGCAGAGGGAGAAGCAGACTCCCCGCTGAGCAGGGAGCCCGATGTGGGACTCAATCCCAGGACCCTGGGATCATGACCTGAGCCGAAGGCAGACGCTTAACATAGTGAGCCACCCAGGCACCCCAAGATTTGATTTTTAAGTCATCTCTACACCCAACATGGGGCTTGAACTTACAACCCTGAGATCACAAGTCGCATGCTCTACTGACCGAGCCAGCCAGGCACCCCCTCCTTCCCCCCACTTTCACCTCCCTTGGGAGCCCTTTACTTTCTCCTAGGTACTGCTAGTTCTCCTAATATCTGCTTGAATGGGAGAAAGGGATAGGGAAAGCACATAAGTAAATAGTTCATAATTTCATTCAGCTACACACACATAAGAGAGCAGAGAATCAGGGGCTAAAAACAGCTTAAAAATCACTGGGCTGATGAGTTGGTGACTGTTGTCATTGGGTTATGAGTCCACGGGGGATCATTGTACTATTCTGTCTACTTTTGTGTATATTTGAAAATGTCCATTGTGAACCATTAAGAAGGAAAAACAAAACAAAACAACAGAGAGAGAAAGCATCACTGCACATCACTGGGCCAAAAGATGACTGGGACACTTCCGTGTCTAGAGCTCCAGCATGGTGGCATTGGCCCCTCTCCTTGTCTCTAGAGCCCCACTCTGCGGACCGCATCAGGAGCTACCCCTCCCCCACCCCCGACTCCTGCCACTGTCACCAGAGCCGGAGCTGACTCTTAGCCTGGACACTTCCTTCCCCGGCCTGGCTTCAGCACGGAGGCCTTTGCAGCCACGGAGCAGAGCAAGGATGGCCGGCAGATCCTCCCAGATCCCAAATGGCCAGCAAACCTCCTCACCACCCGCAGGCTCCTCACTCTAGCTCCTCCCTCTCCTCTCTGGAGTTGTTCCCCCTAAAGCCTGCTAGCAACACTTAAATTACCAAATAACTACTCAAATACTCCTAATGGTCACTCATATTATCTTTTGGGACACAGCTACAGTGCCTCTTGCTTGACGGATGCTCCCCCTCCTCAAAAGCCCTCCTTGAGCCTCGACTCTGGGTCAGGGCGAAAGAACCCACAGACACAATATTATTCATGGCATTTTTTAATAAGTGACTTTATTTTATTATTATTCATTTTCTGAAGCAAACTCTACCCCCAATGTGGGGCTCGAACTCACGACCCTGAGATCAAGAGTTGCAGGCTTTACTGACGGAGCCAGCCAGGCACCTCGATCTGTGGCATTCTAAATGAGTTCAGGGTACTGTCGGTACTAGGGTTATGCTACTCTTGGTGCTACGGGTAAGTAGTCAATAAATGACAGTCCAGGAGTTCTCAACTTTCCCGTGTTCCATTTCAGGGGTCACTCTTTATGTTTTCCCTTTCAATTCCTCTTCTAAACTCACTTCCTTCTTCAGAGCCCACTAGTGTTGAAATTCCCACTAGCAAAACAGGAGAAGGAAAATGGGCTTTTCATGGGACTGATTTAATGAAATTTAAGAAACTGTCCTTTTATTTAGGATTTGGTTCTTCCTATTTCTTGGTCTTAAAAGATCTTTTCTTTCAAGAAATGGCTGTATCACGGTATCACAATGTATCAGTCAGTCAGAGTTTAATTGCAGGTATAACAATCACTCTAGCTATTTTAAGCAGAAATAATGAAATACAGGGATTCAGGACTTCACAAAATCACTGGGAGGGCTGGTGGAGCAGAGGTAGACTGGGCTTCTGGGAATGCCTCCCAGAAACACTGGCCTGACCAGGGTTCTACCATCTCTGCCACGATCAGGAATCTGGGGAGTGGGAAGCCACTGGCCCCATCTGCCAGCTCTGGGACCCCATCCCCTTGGCAGTGATCCAGCTCCTCCACATCAGCGAATGGATGCCGTTTGTCTGCCCCTTGACACCCACGAAGCTAGAGCCTGGGTCTCGGGTCTCTGCTACTGCCACCCCAGGAGAACCAAACGTCCCCATCCTCGCGCTAGCCGGGAGAAACGGCGGCAGCAGCGAAAGCACACACGTGGCCACACTTCTGCCTTCCCAATCTCATACCAGCGTGTCTGCCAGGCAGAGGGCGGGTCATGCACGGACCTGGAGCTGTAGGGCCTGCTACAGAGGGGACGAAGCTGCTTGGAGCAGTCTGCAACATCTATCACCGATGGTAGCTCGTTTTGTTTTAATTGGCAATTCTGTGGCTGAGCCCCAGAAATCCAGAATGCCCCGTGGGAGTGAGGAGGGTCAGTCCTCCAGAGCAGCCCCATCAAGGACAGAGATTACACTATGTAGATTCACACCCAAATATCCAATAAACGCAGGAAGAGATGGCCCTCCCCACTAGTCATCAAGAGAACGCACATTACAATCACAGTTGTCTTGATTAAAATCATCCCTACATACCCACTAGGATGAGAAAGTAAAAATACAAGTGTGTACAGGGATGTAGAGCAAGGAGGGCGCTCGTTCATTGCTGGGAGTTTACATTAGTAAGAACACTTTGGAAAATTGTGTTTAACAGTTCTTACTGAAGTGGTAAGTCTGGGTAACCTCTGACCCAGGAATTGCACCCTTAACCCGTCAAATAAAAACAGGTAAAAGAGGGGCGCCTGGGTGGCTCAGTCGTTAAGCGTCTGCCTTCGGCTCAGGTCATGATCCCTGGGTCCTGGGATCGAGCCCCACATCGGGCTCCCTGCTCGGTGGGAAGCCTGCTTCTCCCTCTCCCCCTCCCCCTGCTTGTGTTCCCTCTCTCGCTGTGTCTCTCTCTGTCAAATAAATAAATAAAATATTAAAAAAAAACGGGTATAAGAATGTGCACGGGACCACTGTCTTTAAGAGCCCCAAACCAAAGAAACCCCAAAGGCCCATCATCAGTGGAATTAATAAATAAACGAGGGTATATTCACACAATGGAACACGACAGAGCAATGAGAACCAACAAACTACAATCATGTGCAACAACATGTGTGAATATCACACACACACTCTGTGGAGCCAAAGAAGACAGACACAAAAAAGGGCATATCATTTGTTTTTATTTAAGTAAAGTGCAGGGGTTCCTGGGTGGCTCAGTCAGTTAAGCGTCTGCCTTCAGCTCAGGTCATGATCCCAGGGTCCTGGGACTGAGCCCCATGTCAGGCTCCCTGCTCAGTGGGGAGTCTGCTTCTCCTCCCTCTGCTTCTCCCCCTGCTTGTGCTCTGTCTCTCTCTGTCTCTCTTCCTCAAATAAATAAGTAAAATCTTAAAAAAAAAAAAATAGATAAAGTGCAAAAGCAGGATCTTAGAAGTTAGAGGCATAGTGGTTCTTCCAGCAGGTGGATAGAAATCGGGAGAGAACACGAAGTGGGCTTCTGAGGTGCCCATCATGTTTTGTTTCTTGATGGGGATGCTGATAACACATGTGTGTTCCCTTTGTGAATATTTGTCTTGCCGTACACTTACGATACGTGGGGCTTGAACCCACAGCCCACATGCTCTAGGGACTGAGCCAGCCAGGGGCCCCTCCTGCACTTTTTAATGTGTATATACACTTCAGTAAAATTTAAAAAACAAAACAGAGTAAGCTTTCAATCTTTGTCTTTCTCTAAGCCCCCTCGCACCCTGGTAATAAGGGCAGCTCCGCAACGGAGCGCGTACTGTATGCCGCGTGCTTCACATCCGCCCTGCGGGGGCTCGTCGCCTCTGTGCCAGGTGGAAGGTCATTTTGTGGATGGGGGACCAGAGATGAAGGGGAGCTAAGCAGCGGTCCAGACTCATCCAGCAGACAAGTGGGGGAGCCATGAGTGACGCGCATGACTATGCCGTGCGCCCTCCCAGCACAGCCCCAGCTTCTTTGCGGGGCTCCCGCCCCACACCCCCTCCTGTGCTCGCTCCTCCGTTGCTCCTCGATGACAGGCCCAGGGGAGCCATAGAGCGTTACTGTCGCCACTCGTGGGTGGTCTAGCCTTCGGGAACTTGGCCTCAGCCTTGTGCCTGCCCTTCCTAGGCACGATCCGGTCAGAGTGTGGGAATCTGCCAAGCCAGAGCCCCCAGGAGCAGGCAGGCAGCGTCACAGCCAGGACTGCTTACTTACCCCGTGGTAAGCGGCATTGCTGACCGTCTCTGAGCGGAGTAGGCTGAGAGCCAGCGGGGGCCAGGGCCGCAGGAGACTCTCAAAGCTCACGCCCTGGCTGGCTCGCAGGGGACGCTGCCAATGCCCTCCTGATTCCTGACCCACGGGCCTTGAGAGCGCCGTGAGCGGGTGCTCCCCAAGAGCGGGTGCTGTCTCATTTTGCCCCAGTCCCGCGCCGGCCGGGGTGTCTGCACCGTGAGAGCAAGTGCCGGGGCCTGGGCCAGCAAGGCATTCGAGGACAGATGTGATCAAGAAAGATGCAGTGTCTCTGCCTGTAAGTAATTTACAGCCTTGGTGACAGCAACTGATATTTATGGAGCACTCTCTATTTGCTGGGCACTGTTCTGGTGTCTCTCTCTCTCTCTTTTTTTTTCCTGAAGATTTTATTTATTTATTTGAGAGGGAGAGAGAGCACGAGCAGGGGGAGGGACAGAGCGGAGAGCCCGACTCGGGGCTCGATCCCAGGACCCTGAGATCATGACCTGAGCCGAAATCAGACACTTAACCGACTGAGCCACCCAGGTGCCCCACTGCTCTGGTCTCTTTATGGGCATTGTCTCACTGAGGCCTTAGAAGAGTTCTCTGAGGTAGGAACTCTAGGATTCCCGTTCTGTAGAGTTGGGGACTGAGGTTCAGAAGTTTGAGTGACTTGTGTGCTGGGCCCTCTCCACTGGCCCAGTCTTGCCCTCCCCCTCATCTTTGCGCTCCTGTGGAATCCCCTGCCATCTGAGTGTGGGCTGCACTCACTGCCCGTTTCTAACGAACAAGATAGGGTAGAAGTAATGGAAAGCCACTGCTGAGACTGAGTTCCAGAAAGACTGTGGCCTCCATCTTGGGTACTCTCTCTCCCTGTCTGAGATCACTCACCCTGGGGAAGCCAGCTTAGGGCTGCAAGGGAGTCTTCACACGTATGGAGGTGTGCAGAGGTCCGTGGCAGTGAACTTCCAAGCAGCTCCCGCCCCAGCTCAGCCTTGAGATGACCATAGCCTCAGATAACATCCTGACAGCAACCTCATGAGAGGCCCCGAGCCAGAACCGCCCAGGGAAGCAGCTCTCACATCCCGGACACCCAGAATGTGAGATACTAAATGTTTCTTGTTTTATTTTTTATTTATTTATTTTTTTAAGAATCCAGTTCTTTTTTTTTTTTTAAGATTCATTTATTCATTTGAGAGAGCGAGAATGACAGTACATGAGAGGGAGGAGGGTCAGAGGGAGAAGCAGGCTCCTCGCTGAGCAGGGAGCCCGATGCGGGACTCGATCCCGGGACTCTGGGATCATGACCTGAGCCGAAGGCAGTTGCTTAACCAACTGAGCCACCCAGGCGCCCAAATGTTTCTTGTTTTAAGTAGCCAAGTGCTGGGGCAATTTGTTACGTAGCAATCGATGGTTAATCCTCCTGCCTATACTCACCCAGCCTGTCTGTGAGGGAACTGGAATTTGACCCTGCGTTTGTCTGACTCCAGCTCTTAACCACTCCCTGCGCTGTTTCCCCTGAATTGTGCAAGGAGCACAACCCATGCTTGAGCTGAACTGAGACTTCGTGGAACTGATGATGAGGCTGAGAGTGGAGTACCCTTGGGCAAGATGCTCAACCATTCTGTGCCTCAGTTTTCTCATATATAAAATGGGGATGATTGGGGCACCCGGGTAGCTCAGTTGGTTGAGCATCCGACTCTTGATTTCGCCTCAGGTCATGATCTCAGGGTCATGGGATCAAGCCCCGAGTTGGGCTCCATGCTCAGGTGGAGAGTCTGCTTGAGATTCTCTCCCTCTTCCTCTCTCTCTGCCCCTCCCCCACTCTCTCTCAAATAAATAAATAAATAAATAAATCTTTAAAAAAAATGGGGATGATAATATACCCAATTTCATAGGGTTGTTTTGGGGATTAAACAAGTTTATACATGTAAAGCTCTTAGAAACATAGTGAATAGTCATTAAGAGTTAACCATTATTAGTATTAGAGTAAATAATATATGCAAATATTAAATGAAATAATATTTGGTTCAGCCTAAGCTCCTCTGAAAAATCAGTGTTCTCATTTGCAAAATGGAGATAGCAATATTGCCATTCCTTGTTGTCAGAATTACAGTGCCTGGAACATACTAGAAGCTTAATAAATGGCACCCACAGTTTGACTATGTGGACTAATGTTCTTTTTTTTTTTTTTTTAAGATTTTATTTATTTATTTGACAGAGAGACACAGTGAGAGAGGGAACACAAGCAGGGGGAGTGGGAGAGGGAGAAGCAGGCCTCCCGTGGAGCAGGGACCCCGATGTGGGGCTCGATCCCAAGACCCTGGGATCACGACCCGAGCTGAAGGAGACACTTAACAACTGAGCCACCCAGGTGTCCCTGGACTAATGTTCTAAGGGCAGTATGTGGAAGATGTCTGACCAGTAAGTGCGGTTACCATCCAGTCCCTGTTAGCCCTACTCACCTGAGATACTTCATACTCCCCTGCTCTGGGGTCTGGGAGCCGGCAAGAGGGGGAAGGCAGGGTGAGAGCGTGGGGTAGAGAGCCTGTGGGTCACGGGGAGATCCAAGAGGAGGCCTAGACCTTCCTCCTGGTCCTTAGGAATGTGCTCCCTTTGAGCACTGCGCTGGCTGCTAATAGAACCCTCAATGCTCCAATTAGAGGATTATGTTAACAATTCCAAGAAGGAAATTGGTTCCATGAAAATCCCCAGGTCCCTGGGGCTGAGAGGCTTAATGAGTCCCAGCACAAAGGACGCCACCAATTGGCCTTCCAGTTGGATCTTTCTTGTAATCGCATGGTTTGTGCTCAAAATGCACTCCAAGAGAAATAAATAAGTAAATAATACAAAAAAGATGGGCTTTGCTCTGCAGCCCCATGTGGAAATGTTTGAGAAAATGTGATGACCATCTTTGTTCAAAGATTTGGAGATTTGTAAAAACATGTTTTTATAACTTTCTTTGCCAATTTCTTGTTGAGTTTTTGGCATATTTAAGTGCCAGATATCATAGAGGAGAAAACACAAAACACATAGCCCCCAAATGATACTGGAACGTACTCTTATTTTTTATATATTTTTATTTTTTTAAGTTTACTTTTTTTTTTTTTTAGTTATCTCTACCTCCAACATGGGGCTCAAACTCACAACCGCGAGATCAAGAGTCACATGTTCCTCAACCTGAGCCACCCAGGCTCCCCTGAAACATACTTTTATTTTTATTTTTATTTTTATTTTTTTAAGATTTTATTTATTTGACAGAGAGAGACACAGCAAGAGGCGGAACACAAGCAGGGGGAGTGGGAGAGGGAGAAGCAGGCTTCCGTGGAGCAGGGAGCCCGATGCGGGGCTCGATCCCAGGACCCCAGGATCATGACCTGAGCTGAAAGCAGAAGCTTAACGACTGAGCCACCCAGGCGCCCCTGAAACATACTTTTAAATAGCACAACTGCAGAGTACCCCCAAACGTTGCCATTTCCACTACGGTCCCACAATATTGGCTCTGGACTTCAGGCAGGAAAGAACTGGGTTGTGGTTCTGGCTGGGACAGATCATTTCCCCAATCTTTGGATTTTCTTGTCCACAAAGTGTCAGGCTTGGATCTCTGTCTCACTGGTTTTCAAATTGGTTTCCAGGGAGTTCCTGGGGTGCCCCGGGAGGGTCCCCACACCCTATATCAATCAGAGCTTCTCCCCTTTTGTCAGCCTCACATTTTAGGATTCAGATTCTGATTGTTTGTTTCCTGTTAGAAAAAAGAAAATGAATGGTGCCTGGGTGGCTCAGTCGGTTGAGCGTCTGCCTTTGGCTCAGGTCATGATCTCAGGGTCCTTGGATCGAGTCCCGCATCAGGCTCCCTGCTCAGCGGGGATCTGCTTCTCCTTCTCCCTCTGCCCTCCCCCCTGTTTGTGTGATCTCTCTCTCCCTCTGTCAAATAGATAAATAAAAATTAACAAAAAAAGAAAAAAGAAAATGACTTGAGAGCTACTTTCTTAGATCGTCTCTAAGCTCCTGTCTAGTTCTGATATCGCTGGAGTCTGTGTACAAGAGGACAGGGAATGGGGGATAAAGATGGCAGAGGAAACATAGGAGTCAGACTCTGAGAAGAAATACCCTAACATCACCATCATGAGGAACATGGGAGGAGAACTAAGGAACTTGCATTTGCAGGGATCTCTGAGAACAGCAGACAAGCTTGGATGCAGGCAGAAACTGTCCTATCCAGGGCTGGGGGGTAGATGATTCCACAGCCCTGTGAAATTCCTATGTGGGCTGAGCAATTCCTGGATGGGGAAAGGCCTGCAAACTACATGGTAAAGTCTATTTTCCCCATTTCTCTCCTTTTACCTGAGCTTCTTCCTCCCAGCTTTCCACCGGGAGTTGCGCATTCAACAGCTATCCCCGAGTGTCTACCACATTGCAAACAGTGCGAGTGTTGGGGATACAGCGCGAACAAGGCCAGAATCCCTGCCCTCTCAGAGCTGACATTCCAGAGGGGGAGACAGACGCTGACCTACGAGTCGCACAGTCATGCAGTGACACCTGAACCAGGGCCCTGAGGGAGAAATGTCAAGAGCCATCGCAGGGGACCGGGACCCAGGGGTTCCTGGGGCAGGCTTCCCTGGGAAGTGGCGTTGCAGAGAACACCTGGAAGGTGAGAATTAACCAGGTGGGGTGGGAAGGATGCCTGTGGCAAGTGAGGACCCCATCCCAGGGAGGGAGCCACGGGGACGGTGACGGCGTTTACCTCTGATGCACACACATGGTGGCTGAATGCTGTGAGCTCCTTTCCAAGTTCTGGTTAATGAATTCGCTCTCTTGGTTATCTCTCACTGACTGGATTAGCACCCCCGCCGCATCCAGATTGTCAGATTGTCGGTGAGGCGGACGCTGCCGCCTCCAGGGATAACCGCCCTTCCAGAGCCTGGCTGGACCTCCACCGCCAGAGAGGTGGGTGGCTCCGGCCTGGCTGGGAGGGTGGGCCAGAAGTCCCTGCCATCCTGAGACTGTGGTTTGGGGGAGAACTGCCCTGGGAGCGGAGCAGCCCCCCATCATGCAGGGTGGGGATACGGTGGGGATACAGTGGGGGTGTGGACCACGCATGAGCCACTACCTTCTACTTTGGGGGGCCCGTCTCGCAAGGAGAATACATACTGGGTTTTCTCTCCTTTTCTCTCAGGAGTAGGGAGGCCTCTGGAAGCTGTGTTCTCCAGTCCTGGCCCCTAAAGGAGGCTAGCTGACGTGGTGGAAAAAGGTGTTGACTTTGGAGTTAGACCTATTAGAACTGTTGTTTGCTCTCTGTGTGACCTCAACAAAATTACCTCACCTCTCTGAGATTCAATTTCCTCATCAATGGAATAAAAACATCTCTTCTCCCAGGCTAAGTCAAGGGCCTGACACACAGGAGTGACTCTAGGACAGGTAGTCCTCTCTAGCTAAGTCCTCATCAGGGCTGAGTCAGGGCTCCTCTGGGGAGGGTGTCCAGCCTGGTGCTTCTCTCCCCCGCCCCTCCCAGTGAGGCCTCAGGCTGGGTCTGCAGAGGCATGGGGTCAGCAGAGAGCCCCTGCCCTCCCATGGGAGCCCTTTGGGCTGCACCAGGTGGCTCTCGCAGGGAGGTAGCATCCCTTCCCTCCACCCGACTCCCCTGAGCTCCTCTGCAGGGATGACGGGGCTGTCTGGCCAGGGCCTCCCCACGTTTCTGTATGCCTTTCATTAGCTCACAGATGTAGTCTTGTTGACTAGTGAGTTTCCCTCAGGTGAGATGACATCAAGTAGGGAGCTGGTCAGGCTTGCAGGCCGGTTCTCCGGCTGGAGCAATGGCTGGTTGAAGGAGCCAAAGAGAAGGATGTTGGGGGAAGGGTGCCCCTAGGAGGGCCAGCCCAGCAGGAGGAAGGCCCAGCTGATGTTCAAGCCTGGGGTATGAGAGAATCCCCGGGCAGGCCTTGAGGTCCAGCAGCAGGACCTGGCTCAAAAGTTCCTCCGTGGCATGCAGGTCATCCTAAATAACGTGCCTCTTTGGCTGGGACTGCTTCCCATCCCACCCTTGGCCTATGTCGGGCCTCCCAAAGCCCCAGGAGAACAAAGCTTGCACACAGGTACCAAGTGGGCCTGGATGTAAGCTCCACGAGGGCTCATCCATCTCTGCCTCGTGTGTGGGTTCATCCTCAGCATCCAGTACACGGTCTGCCTGAAGAGATGTTCAGTAATATTTGTTGAATGACTCATAGGAGAGAAGGCGTTATAATGTAGCGGGCAAGAGCATGGGATCCAGAGCAGGACAGGCCTGGTCAAATCCACCTCTAAACTTAGCAGCCGTGTGTCAGAGCCCTTTCTCTTCATCTGTAGAACGGTGATGGTGACCACAGCACCCACTTCACGGGGCTTCTGGAAGAGCACGTGAGACTGGGTCTGACGTTGTCAGCGTAGACCCTGGCTATTGTGCTCAGCCAGCATTATCTGCTCCTGTTGTTGCCCTGGACGGAGGGCATGCCGTCTTGGGCTGGCGGCTGGCCCGCCGTGAGGAGAGAGACCAAGGAAAGTGCCCTATGGGAAGAGTGAGGCTAGATGAGAGAAAGAACTTCCCCAGTGGGAGTGCAGCGGAGGGCCGAGCGGACCCCACAGAGTTCTGCTGGGGCTCCCACACGGGTCTTCGCTGTCTCCTGGAAAGGTCAGGGCCCCAGGTGTGCTGGAACAACTTGCCTGGCTTTTCTCTGTGGCCTCCCGCCTCCTCCCAGCCGGGCTCTAAGGCTGGAGCCTGAGGAGTCCATCCGCATTTCTGTGGTGCTCAGTGCTGTCACCATCACTGTAGAAACCAGGGACAGGAGAGACAGGAAAGGAAGAGGAGAATGTGAGGCAGGCGGGGGTGGGGGGGGGGTTGGGGGGTTAGCGGCCAGGCCGAGCAGGGGCTGTGGGGGATGGGCAGGAGAGACCCTCTGGGAGTGAACTCACACCCTGCAGGAGCCCCGAGGCCACTCCAGCCATCCCCCAGCTCTGGAGCCAGAAGACCCCTCTGCCAGCCCAGGTAAGTAGAGGGGACTGAGCCCATCCTAGGCCTTCAGAGATGCCCCCGCAGTATGCATGCTGGACACGAGCCCCTTGGCCGGGGGCAGCAAGGGCCCAGCACAAGACCGTAGTTTTTAACAACAGCCAAGAGGATGTCTCTGGTCGGGGAGTGGGCTTCCGCTGTGCATGTTGGGCCGGGTCCCACCTACCTTCTCCAACTGGGAAAGCAGAGCTGAGCAATGGGCCTTCCAAGTTTGTTCTGTTTTGTTTTTGTTTCCGGGGTAGTAGAGACCGCAAATGGAGTTCAGCAGTATAATTAAATAAAGCTTATAACAAATTAATCTGCCACATAATTATATACATAGCTGTTATTATGCTACATGGTAATTAGTCATCCATAGTAAAAAGTCCACACAAGCAAAGGTAACTGCTGTGCCTTTTACACAGCTGAGCCAGTGGTCACAGTGGGCCTCTTTTCCTGTTTGGCTCGCCGGGCTCTACCACGGCTCCGGGCCGAGCTTCCCTGGATGCCAGGTGCCATTCCATCAGACTCAGCTGCCGACACTCACCGTGCCTCGGGCGCCCCAGGCTCCAGGCCTTCCTTCCACCCTCCATCACCCCTCGGGACCCACCCGTGTCCCCCCAGGCGAAGGGTCCTTGGGCAGTACATTCAGCTGCTCCTTAATTTCCGCTTCGACTTCAGGCTGCCCTCCTCCTTCACTTTAGCAGCTGATAGAAGGGCCCCAGCCCCACGTGGCAGGCTCTGCACTGGCTGCTGGTGAGACAGAGGTGATGGGGACCAGTCAAATGGTCGGGAGGAAACTGGGAAACACTTGGGCTTACGATGACGAGATATGTTCTCTCTATGATGTCTCTATACTCACATTATTGCTTGTGATCAAGATATTTTCATATGAATCAAAAATGGTTGTTTTTGTTTGTTTGTTTGTTTTTTAAAGATTTTATTTATTCATTTGACAGAGAGAGACACAGCGAGAGAGGGAACACAAGCAGGGGAAGTGGGAAAGGGAGAAGCAGGCTTCCCGCGGAGCAGAGAGCCCGATGCGGGGCTCGATCCCAGGACCTGGAATCATGACCTGAGCCGAAGGCAGACGCTTAATGACTGAGCCACCCAGGTGCCCCTTGTTTTGTTTTTTTAAGGAGCTGAATAAGATCCAGCTTTTCATAAAAGAAGCCAATGGGCTGGGAGAGGAAACCAGCCTCTGCCCACTCATACTGAGCCCTGGGATAAAGCTGGAGGGGTCTACTAAGGCCGAGGAAGCTTCTGTGTGGGCAAGGGCCTTTGTCTGGGTGAGGGGAAAGACATGGTTCAGAGCAGGTTCATGGAGTGGCATCTTAAAGGATGAGGAATCATAGTAACAGCTAACGTTCTCTGAGCCGTTCCGACGTGCTGGGCCCTGCTCTGAGCGCTGAGCCTGTATGAACCCAGGTGATCCTTACAGCATTGTGAGGCCGGTGCTGCTGGTGGCCTCATTTTATAGAGGAGGAAACAGAGTGTAGTGGGTTGAATGGTGTCTCCCCAAGAGACATGTCTGGACCCTGTGAATGTGGCCTTATTTGGACATAGGGTCTGCAAATAAAACTAAGGCATTTAAGATCTTAAAATGAGAATTCAATCTTATCTCAAGATGAAATCATTTTGGATTTAGGATGGGCCCCAAATCCGGTGACTGGTGTTCCTATGAGACAGGAAAAAGAGGAGGATTTGAGATGCAGGGGCACAGAGGAGAAGGCCGTGTGAACACAGAGGCAGATATTGGAGCTCTGCCGCCATAAGCCAGGGAAACCTGGGGCCACCGGAAGCTGGAAGAGGCAAGTAAGGATTCTCCCCTAGAGCCTCCAGAGAGAGCCTGACCCTGGCTATAGCTTGATTTCAGCCCGTAATATAAGCAGCTCTTCGCTGCACAATTACTGGCTTCAGTCAGTGCGACTGATCTCCCCTTCTTCGCCCTGACCCCCCAGAGGTCTCATCCGTGTCAATGGTGGCTATCAGCCGACACAGGGAACCTGGTCCCCTCTGGCATATGCCCAGCCCACCAGCAACAGCCTTGTTTTGAGAGTGAGCAGGGCCTGTGATCACTGTGTGGGGTCCTACAGGCCAAGGGAGCCCCTACGTGGAGAGTCTGGGCTCCTGCTTTGGCGAGGGGTCTCGGTGTTTCCCTGACAGCAGCAAACCTGGCTGGCTGTCCTGTGGGGAAGAAGAGAGACGCACTGGGCAGCCTTGCCTGGCCCTACCATCAGCGAGCAGGCTACTTCTGGGCCATGCAGAGGGACTGAGCTTCTAGTGGGGCAGGCCAAGTCTTCTGGGGAGTTTGGCAAGGGGCGTCGCTCTGTGACGCCACCATGCTCTTGTTCCTTCCTATATCCTGCTTCTCAGAGAGGGCTGGGGGAGTGGGTGGCTTCTTGTGAGTAAGTTAGGTCTTGCTGGAGCAGGAAAGGGACTTTGGTGCTCTCAGGGGAGACGGGAGCAGTAACCAAGTCCTGGGGAACCCGCAGGATATTAGGGGAGGGCAAGGTGTTGGGAGGCGTGTCTCTGGGCCCCTGAGGGTGAAGGCTTGAGAGATAACACATGGACACAGTGGGCTCAGGCAACCCCTGGGCGTCCCAGGCAGCACCACCAAGCTCCCAGTGGGAGTTGGTCCTTGGTACGTGGAAGGCCAGGTCAGGGGCTCTGCAGGGCTCAGGAGGGTTGTTAGACTCCTAGCAAGGCAGAATCCATGCAGACTTTCTCTTGTCTTTGTTCATATTCCCCATCTACTGGCTCCTGCCTCGCACGCCTTTGGTGACTACTAAACTTCCTCTAGGGTCTAAGCAAGAAGACAATGGGGCTCCGCTGGGTCAGGGTCTGGGAATACTCTTTCTGTGAGCATGGGACCCATGTCATTGCCCCTCGGGGGCTGAAGGAGCCTGCCAGTCTCCAGGGAAGAGGACCCAGGCTGTGGGGGCAGAAGGGGCTGTCTCAGGCATTTGAGTGAAATCCTTTTGGCTAGCTGAGCAGGGTGACGAAAATGGGGAAATTCCCCCCATAGTCGTGGGGAATATGTCATTTTGCAGGTTCTTGAATGGGTTGTCTTGTTTCGCTCTGACAACAAAGGGAAGAGATTTCTGTGTTGGGCCCTTATTTCTCTGTGTGGTGCAGACTGACTTGAAAACGAAAGAGGGTTCTTCACGGCACTTGCCTATTGTTGGTGTTCTTGGCCAGTGCCATCAGGTGCTTGTGGTAACCAGCTCGGAGCCAGGCTGGGTGGCTGCAGCTGGACATGATTCCAGATGGCAAGCAGCTGGGGGCTCAGCACTGAGCGCCCTATGGCCTTAGAGCTAAAGCAAAAGCATTATAGTTAGCGTAGTCTCAAAGGGTGTGGGTTCTGGAACGTCCTCTGGGTTTATATCCAGCCTCAATCAATCACCTGCCAGGTGACCTGGGGCCAGTTACTTAGCCTTTCTGTGTCTCAGTTTCATCATCCATATGACGGGATTCTAACAACATTGACTTCATAGAACTGTTGGGAGAAATACATGGGTTAATATATGTGAAAAAATAGAAATAGTGCTTGGTACCTAGTAAGTGCTGCACATTCTTAGCTCCTGTTACCCTTCATGGGTCAGTCTTGCCTTAGGGGCCTGCACATGGGTGAGTCACTCTGCACTGGAGGATGGGCCTGTGTCCCCTGGGTGGGCCTGTTCCATATCCCCGGGTCCCCTGGCACTCCGTCAGAAACCTGCCCTGGGGTAGTGTTGCCTGAAGGCAGATGACATCATGCGGAGGCTGAGGGCTGCTGAGCATGGACCATATCGCTTCTGCCCCAGGCCTCTTTCTGTTACCTCAGAGCCTCAGGACAACCTTCCTTGACCGTACCTTTGGTTCCAGCTTCTACTCCTGCACTGTGGATTTGCTATCACGTGAGCACCCCTCCAACGTTAGAGTCCCCCTCTCCGCCTCATGAAGTCACATGGCGTCAGGGCCAGAGGGTGCCTGAGAGGTTCCGGAGCTCACCCCTTCATTGTCCTGAGGAGCCAGTGCGTGGGGGCGGGGCGAATACAGTGACATAGCGGGACTGTGATGCAGTCCTTTACCAGGCCCAGCGCCCTTTCACCATGCTGGTGCCTCCCAGAAGGAGGAGAGGTGGTGACCATCACCCCTGGACCCCCTGATCAGGCTCCGGCTGGAGGGCCGGGGGCTGGTAGGTAGGAGGACGGAGGGGCGATGGGGCCTGGAGAATGCACCCAGGGACGAGGAGCGGCCCCCTCCCCCTTCCCTCACCGTGTGCCTGCCTTACGGGACTGGGGCCCAGGGCTGCTGGAACTCCAGGTCTCTTTTTCAAGAGAAGCAGGAAATTAATTTTTTAAAATGTGAACTCTCTTAATTTAAAAATGTTAGTAACCAAAACAATTTAGAATATCATTTTAGAGAAAGAAGAAGAAGAAAAAAGCCACGCTCATCTTTCAGGCTGCCTGGGTGCAACCTCTGCCCGATTGCGCTTGTTCCCACCAGGGGCTTACCACCAGACTGTGAGCTTCTCTGGGCTTCTAAAGAGCACAGGACGAGCAGTGTGCCGTGGGGGTGGGATTGAGAATTGAGGGCTGTGAGGCCATGAGGAAGAAAGCATCGGGATTGCCAGAAAGAAAGTAAATAGACGAAGACCCACGCATTGCTATGAAAGATGCAAAAGAGACATTCTGCCTCCGACCACCGAGGGGCCTTCCACCTGGCCCTCCAGGTCACCGGGCACCAGAGCCTCCAGCTCCACGTGGGGCCCAGGAGGGCTGAGTGGGGCAGGGAGGGAGGGTTGCTTGGAGGCGGTGGGAAGCAGCTCAGCTTGGTTGCTGAGAAGTGAATCACATTTCCATGTGATGGGTGCAGTTCACACTTTGTAAGGGAACAGGGAGCAACTGGAGCCTGACTTTTCTAAATATACCATGCAAGCCAACAGCCGCCTGGCTCTGAATTGAGATTCCTGACAGGAGGCTGGGTGAGCCCTTGGATTCCACTTGTGCAGGCTGCATGCTGTGCTCCTCCAAGTGGGGGGGTGGGGGAGGAGAGGGGCTGATGTCGGGAGCTGGGACTTCCAGAAGGAGCCCACTGACTTCCATTCCTGGGTAACTACAGGTAGGGACTCTGGGCAACCCTCACAGGCCCAGGTTAAGCCCAACAACCACAGGGTTTCTGTGGCCAGAGGGGGCCACTTGAACCCCACTGCAGACTTCCCTCCCCCCTTTACAGAGCTGCCTGGCACAGAGACCCCTGGTCGTGTCCTCCAAGCTCCCAGGGATAGGCAGTCTCCAGGACACCCTCCCCAGGGAGGGGCAGTCTCCCCTTATTCTCTGATCTCTTTGCAAGTCTATATCTGAAATCACAGTATGGGCCGCTGAAGCTGGGCCTTCCTTGGTAGGAAGCTCAGGTTGCTGGAGGAGCATGAAATCCTCTGATTGTACTCCCAGAAGTGCCCTGCAGGGCTCTCCTGCAGGCTGGGAGGTAGGGAATGCCACTGACCACCTGTGTCCCTTTCTCTTCTTGGCATCAGTTTCCAACTCTGGACAAGTGGAGGCTGGAGGTGACAATGCTGGTCTGAGGTCTCATCCAGATCTGAGAAGTCATAGTTCCCTGGCATGCAACGTGGGCTTGAGATGTGTGGTATGGGGGGGTGGTATTTAGTGACAGTCTTCCATGGAGCAGGTGGGGCTGCTCACCTCCTTACTTTGCATAGGGAGTGAAGCAGCCCCAAGCTCCTGGCAGGCTGTGATCAGTGCCAGAGCTCTCAGCGAGGGCTTGATTAGCTGTCCTGAGGCTGGGGAGAAGCAGCAGAGACCATCAAAGAAATGGAGGCTGGAGGCTGTGGGCAGAGACGCCCATGGCACGTGGGCGCAACTGTTGGCCCGGCCTGGCCCAGACTGGGGTGGCTCTGGTCCTGGGCTGCCGCAGATCTGCAGCCACCAGGCCTGTGGGAACTCCTTGTCCCGAGCTTCTCAGCTGTCAGCAGCTTTGCTAATGAGAAGTGCCTGAGGAAGAGGCTGAGGCTCGGGAAAGTTCTGAGTGCAGACCAACTCTGCAGGGTGCCGCAGTCTGGAAGAGAGGAGGCGGAACCCTCCTGAGATCTCAGCTTCCCATTGTGCCCCCTGGGCTGCTCAGAAAGCCCTTTCCAAGAGTGTCCGAGGGTACAGGGAGAGCTGGAAGTCTCTAAGGAGCTGGCACCTGTGCCCTTTGAGAAGCTGTCTGGGTGGGGTCCCCACATAACATTCACCCTAAATGAACGCCCTGCCCCCCACCAATGTCCCTGTGTTCCAGGGAATAGGGAGGCAGCACTGCGGGCTTTAGGGGTCTGTGGGATCAGGATGAAATCCCGCATCTATTAGTCCTCAGAGAGGCCATGCCGAGTACAGGGCCGTGGATCCAGCGTCTGCCTACACGTTGCCTTTCCAAGTTTCTTCACAGAACTTATAGTACCTGGGGGCACCCGGGTGGCGCGGCCAGTTTAGTGTTCGGCTCTTGGTTGTGGCTCAGGCTGTGATCTTACGGTTGTGATCTCAGGGTCGTGAGACTGAGCTTTGCGTTGGGCTCTGCATGGAGCCTGCGTAAGATGCTCGCTCCTTCTGCCCCTCCCCCCTCCACTCGCACATGTGCACATGCGTTCTCTCTCTCAAAACAGAAAACCAAAAAACTTACGGTCTCTGAAACGACCCTACTTAATATCTGGTTTGTAGGTACGGTTGCCTGGCTGGCTCAGTCAGTGGAGTGTGGGACTTTTGATCTCGTGGTCGTGAGTTCAAGTCCCACATTGGGTGCAGAGCTTACTTAAAAAAAAAAAAAATCATTTGTTTGTAAGGTTCCTGCTGGTGTCCTAAACCCCAGTGGAAGGCTAGGACTGAGACTACAGTGGTACATGGGCTTGGGAGGAGTCCCTACCCTCGTGAAGCCTATAGTCTTGAGGTGGCAATAAGGACCTCGAGGGGTAAATCTGGGCCCCATCACAGTGATTTGGCAAATAAAAATGTTGCCTGAGACATACTAATAAGAGATTCACTGTTGTTGTTGTTTTTTTTTAAAGATTTTATTTATTCATTTGAGACACAGAGATACAGAGAGAGAGAGAGCATGAGCAGGGGCAGAGGCAGAGGGAGAGGGAGAGGCAGGCTCCCCGCCGAGCCAGGAGCCTGACACGGGGCTCGATCCCAGGACCCTGGAACTATGACCCGAGCCGAAAGCAGACGCTCAACCATCTGAGCCACCCAGGTGCCCCAAGAGTTTCACTGTTACCTGAAATTCTAATTTATTTCTTTATTTTTTAAAGACTTATTTATTTATTGAGAGAGCACATGCAAGCGCGGGCATGAGTTGGGGGAGGGGCAGAGAGAGGGAGAGAGAATCCCAAGCAGACTCCCGCTGAGTGCAGAGCCCGACTGGGGGCTTGATCCCAGTACCCTGAGATCATGACTTGAGCTGAAATCAAGGGCTGGAGCCTCAAGCGACTGAGCCACCCAGGCGCCCCTGAAATTCTAATTTCGAATCTTTCTTCTGGCCCCCCTGGCACTGGGAGCATCCTGGAGGAGCACCAGAGCCAGTCCTAGGACCTCGGGGCAGATACTTCCTGAAGGACCGGCAGGAACTTGCCAGGTAGAGGGAATGGGTCTCCCAGGCACAGGGAATGTGGTGCACAAAGGCCACAAGGTGAGAGCCAAGGGCCCTGAGGGCCTGGTCGCCTTTCGTGGAACGTGGGGCATGGAGAGGCTGGACACATCAGCAGACACACGTCCCAGAAGGTCTCTGGGTCATGCTCAGGGGTCTGGACTTCACACCAGGAGCAACAGAGAGTTACTGAAGGACTCACCGAGGAATAACATGATAATATTTGCGTTCTAAAGAGGCTCTTCTGACTGCTGTGTGCAGAATCGCTTTGGGGGAAGGCAAGAGTGGGAGTGGAGAGCCGGGTAGGAGGCCGCTGTCCAGAGGAGGGGGTGGTGGCTTCGACAAGACAGGAGGCAGTGGAGGAGGGAAGTTGATAGATTCATTTGATCCTCAGGAGATAGAGTCAACAGGATTTAGCAACTAATTATAAATTAACTGAGGGCCCGTGAGGGAGCAGAAAAGGAAAGATGACTCCCAGGTTCTTGGCTTGAGCAACAGGTGGCTGGGGTGCCATTCAGGGAGGCGCGGCCCACTCGGAGGTGGGAGGAGGAAGAGGTTTGCAGCACGGGGAGCAGAGGATGATGAGTTCTGTTTGGCTAGGTTGAGCTCAGGGTGCTTGTGGGATAGCGGAGCAAAGATGTCCAGTAGGGCCCTGATATGGATACAGGCTCACGGCAGAGGGAGCTAGAAACCATGCGGCCATACTCCTCCTCTCGAGCTCCTGCTTCAGATGCTGGCGGGGCATGGCCGGTCAGGGACAGGCGAACTGGGGTCTCTGGCAGGCGGCATTGGGGCCTGAGCTCCGTCCCATGGGGCAGCCCTCCCTGTTTCTCGCCGATGCCCAACGTACTGGAATGTGGACTCCTGCTGCCTCCTCTTCTGATTTCTCGTAGATGGCTCATATGACATCTATCCATTTTAAGGTGTTGGCAACTGATTCAATTAAAAAAAACACAACGTGGGCCAGATAGAACATGTCCAAGGGCCAGATCTGCTCCAGGGGCCTTGGGCTGAAGTGAGGAGTTAGGGTAGAACCCTCAAGATCAGGAGCCCCTTAAGGCAATGTTCTGCAAATAAGCCCTGCATCACCCTCGGGACTTGTGTAAAAATGGACCCCCCACCTCTCTCTCCAGTGATTCAGATCTGATAGGTCTGAAGGAGCCCAGGAATCTGATCTTGTCAAGCACCCCGAGTGGTTGTTGATGCACTCGAGTTTGAGAACCTCTGAGCCGGGGGTAGCAGAGGGGACAGAGCAAGGCTGGTCACAGGGGCAGGAGAAAACCAGAAGAGGAGGCTGTCCAGAGCAGAGACGGTCTCAAAAATGATGGGTGGCTTCCTACGAATGGTTCCTAGGTCTGTCCTCCTTCTCCCCACCCCCCCACCCCTGCACGTTTTGGCTCCTCCCCAGGGAAGGCTGGGGAAGACCATTTGCTAGAGAGAGTGAATAAGTCAGTGGGCATAAGGGATCGGTATGCAGGGGTGTGGGGCCCTCCTCTGGCTCCTCAAGCTGTAAGTGGTAAGCTGTCCTTCCCAGCCTCGGCCTCCACCAGCCTGAGCCAGCCTGCTGCCAAGCATGGCGGCACATGCACTCAACTTTGAGTGTTTCTTTCCTGGAGCTGGTGGGGGGTTGGGTCAGCTTCTCTGCCTGTCCCGGTGAGGAGACCGAAGTCTGGGGTGGAGAAAAATGAGATGAGGGGGGTGGGAGGTGAGTTGAGCAGGCCTCACGAATTCCTTCAGTCCCAGCTACTTACCACCTCTTGCTAGTTTAGGAAGCAGGAGTGTTCTGTGAGGTTTGCCCAGCTTCCCAGAATGCGCTTCTGGGGCTCATGCCACAGTTAACCATTACGTGTTTTGTCCTTGTTTCTTTTGCCTACACCTTCATTAGGGATGCATGGGGGAGAAATGAGTTCAGGCCCAGGATATGGTACTGCTGGACCCCCCAGTCTACTCCAAAACCATACCATCATTTCTAACACCCAGCATGATGGCACCCCAATTTCAACCAAAAGACAAGGACTAAAAAGTGTGCATTGGGTTTCATAACAAGGTCACAAGTGACCATGAACAGAGCTATGGCATAGTGGGAAGCACCAGGCAGTAGTGAGAAGAGAAGAGAGTGGGAGGTGAGAAATAGAGAAGTGTTTGTAGCCAACCCTTCCAAGGAGCAGGAGGAGGGGGGGGGTAGCCGTGGAGTGCACGGGGGTCAAGGCCAAGATGGGGAGGCAGTGGATGGGAATTGCTGGCAAAGAGGAAGCACAGAGAGGGCTAGAGTCAGGTCCTGGAAGGGGGTGGGGAGTAAGTTGGAAACACCCAGAGCACAAGGAAGGGGTTAGCTTTGGTTAGAGGGTCACCCTTCCATTCTAACAGTAGGACAAGAAAAGTTCTCTTGTATGGGCAAGTTTATAATAATTTGGCGAAGAAAGTTGCAGGAGTTGCTGTCTGATGGCTGTTTTCTCGGTGACACTGGGGGTGCTTTCCTGGGCTGAGTCAGAGGTTTAAGGATGATGGGGTTTGAAAGGACTCTTGGACGGTGTGCCAGGCCAGCAGTCCGTGGCACGAGAGGCACAGGGAAGGGTAGCCGCTGGACTGATCCCAGCTTGGGGTTTTGCCACGAGGGTGCAGAAGGAGGGCAGGAGGGCACGGAGGTTCGTGATGATGGTGAGAACGATGGAGTTGGGCACGAGAGGGCTGCTGGGGAAGGTTGAGGGCTCATGGGTGGGGGGGCTCAGGGAGCAGGGAGAGAGACCCGGAGCAGAGCAAGAGAGCTAGGAGCTTCAGCCAGGCCATGGGATAGGTCTGGGCAGAAGAGAGCGGGCACAGCCCTGGAGGTGCCCTGGTGTGCGTGCGTGCGTGCGCGTGGGCTGAGGGCTAGTCGCAGCCGCGTCTTCCCGTGCAGCCTGGTTTCCTCTGCGCGCTGCGCGCGTTGGCCTCTCTCCTCCTGAGGGTGTACGTGGGGAGCTGCCGGGGGAGGATAGGACACAGAACGGAAGGAGCTCGAAGGCCTTGTCAGGTAACAGGGCACGCCAGGCCAGCGCAGCCACCCCCTGGCAACACTGGGGAATGTGGGTGCAGCGTGGAAGACGGTCTCCGGACGCCAGCAGTCTCAAGGAGGACGCGAGCTTGAGGCAGGGGCTCTGCCGGCGGGCACCCGAGTGTGTGTTCCCGAGCTGGGCCGTAGGCGCGGGAGGGGCGCGGCTGGGCTGCTCCCAGCTCGGGGTGTTCAGCGCCCGAGGCCCTGGTCTTCTCAGGTCTGCCGGTCCCAGCCACGTCTTCGCCGACACGAGTTCCCAGCCCCTGGCAGACACCACCAGAACGCAGCAAATGGCAGACTCCGTCCGGGGCTGCTGACATCTGGCTTCTCAATTCATTTATCTACTTGACGATGGTGGATTATTAAAAACAAAAACAAGGAAAATCTTCCCAGATCCCTGGCTAAGCCCGCATCTCTTACTGTCCCCCCACCCCTCATGGGTTGATAGTCCCCCATGGGGAAAGCTGCCAACAGGGATTTTTTTTTTTTGAAGATTTTATTTGAGAGAGAGAGAGAGAGATGAGCATGAGCAGGGGCAGGGGCAGAGGCAGAAGCGGGCTCCCCGCTGAGCACGGAGCCCCACTTGGGGCTCAGTCTCAGGACCCCGGGATCATGACCTGAGCTGAAGGCAGATGCTTAACCGACTGAGCCACCCAGGCGCCCTCAGATTAGTATTTTTCAAGGTGTTCAAAGAGCCTTAGCTCTGAAGATGTTTCAAGGACAAATGTTGAAAATAGCTTTGGAAAATCCTGCATTAACATCCCCCTCTCTTGGAGATTCACAAATTGCATTCACATGCAAAAAGATCTGAAAAGTTTCATAGGAGAAAAAACCTTTAAATTTGTTTTAACTTTTCAACCCCAGAATCCAGCCCCCACCCCCCCGCACAGTTCTCCTCCCATCATTACTCAGAACCAATATATATATATATATATTTTTAAAGATTTATTTGACAGACAGCGGGAGAGGGAACACAAGCAGGGGGAGTGGGAGAGGGAGAAGCAGGCCTCCCGCCGGGCAGGGAGCCTGATGTGGGGCTCGATCCCAGGACCCTGGGACCATGACCTGAGCCGAAGGCAGACGCTTAACGACTGAGCCACCCAGGCGCCCTCAGAACCAATATTCTATGCCTTTCACTTTGACATACGCTAGCTAGTTCAGGAAACCACCTGCAGTAGACTCTTTCTATGGACCCCAGCACAATCAACTAGTTTGCTTGTTGAGGATTACATGTACCCTTGGTTATCTAGCCGGTATGTCCAAAATTGGTGTCATTTAAATAGCTCGCTCTTGAGGAAGACTTTAAGCCCGTTAAAGAGTAAGAATAATCCATGGCATGAATAGAAGCATTTTACATGTGAGAAAACCCACAGTCCAAGAGTCAAGTTAACTCACACCCCCAGAGTGTACTGGACATGCTGCAGACAAGCATTCTCGGGGCCAGACGCAGCCTTATAAGGTGGCCTGACATTTTCTCATGGCCCAGGCCACCCTCCAAAAATATCCAGAGACAGAAGAAGAGTGGGAACTGACTCCCCGAACGTTTCAAAGATTAACAAGCAGGCTCTCCATTAAACAGGAGCGCTAACACCTGCTTTCCGACCAGCTCCAAAAGCCCTGCAGGGTCCATGCTGGGGAGGGTTCTGCGTTGGGGAGAGAACAAATAGATGGAGCTTTCAAAACACACATCCAAGCTGGCTTTTTTTGCTCTAAAAAAAGTGTTATTTCCTGGACCCCTTCAGAATATGCTTTAAGATCTGACTGCCTTTGCTTTATATGGACAATAGAGACCCGTGCCTATTTTTCACTCCTGTGCCTTTCAGCTCCTTCGGTGTCGTGGGGATGAAGCCCGGTTCCAAACGCCTCACGCTTCCAAGGCCCCGATCGCTTGTGAGGCGCTGCCTCCCAGCGGGGGAGCCCAGCTACAGCAACGCAGAAGTGGAGTTTGGCCTTCAACCAAGTGCGGTATCTGGAAATGCACCCGGACTGCGTCCACGAAGGCCGAAGATAGATGTGAAAGTGCTGCCGTGCTAACAAGTCTATGTTCTGGAACTAGTGAGCAGAAAACACAACTTCCAAACATAAAGAGATTTATGAAATGGGTACTAGGTGCGAATATACACAGCCTTTCTCATATTTTATTTTTGCTCTTTGAATGGGACTTTTTAGGGTGAACTGCCTTTTCTGGGGAAAAAAAAAAAAGATTTTTGGTAATGAGATCTGCCCCAGTAACACTAAGGAGTAGCTTTCTAAATTTGAAAGCAAAAAAGATTAAATAGTCTCTCACAATTAAAAGGAAGTGTTGGTCAAAGACCCGTGCAGCTCTCTCTTGTAACTCTGGTTCTCAGTTGCAGGCAGGGGAATGTTAATAGGTATGGCTATTTTTGGTAAGAGTTGCTTAGAACAGCTTCTTCACCACTAAACTGTATGACAACGAGCCAGTCCATTTGTAAGGTTGGGATTTTTTTTTTTTTTAAATAATATGAGGAATTGCAAAGCTAGCCTTCATTCTTGTTAAAGGGAACAGAACAACACAGCAGTATTTTTGGAACACTGTGTAACAGTAGGTCTCTTAATTATACCAATGGTAATTCCTCAGGCTAGAGCTTATTATGTTAACACAGTACACGTAATTGCCACAAAATATGACAATGACAAATTAGAAAGCCCTGGTTTCCCATTACCACCCTAAGATTGTAAAGGTTTTATTTTCTGGGTAGCCTCTACTATGAACTCTACCATCTGTTCCTCAGCTTTAGTTGAAATGATTCTTTTCGTATATGAAATGCCTATCTCTGGAAGAGACTAGATTGCATACACGAGGAGTGCTTCTACAACCACCGCGCTGGTAACGTCTGAGCCTGTGACCGGACCGCAGGTAGGAAGAAAATGTTCCCTTTGGAACAAGGACCACAGTCTTGGACAACGGTGATGGTTAACTCTGAGAAAGACTTGGCCAACCCGGCAGTGGGCATGTTAACCGCTGGAGGCACGTGAGATCACTCAGCGACCACCCACTAGACAATGCCCATCCCATGGACACATCGGTGCTTTCGTTTTGAGGTGAAGAGGTCTGAGGTCGAGAATTAGCAGGACGGAAGTGGCCAAGCGGGGTGTATCCTGCCCGTGTCCCTCCCACCACCGCCTACTGTGAACTTGAGAGCGGGTAAAGCGGTTCCTAGGATTGCTCTGTATTTGGAGGCATTTTCAGGAGGTACTTGACCACATCTTGTTTTAATATAAGATGAACATTGCCAGGCAACAACAGTTCCCCTCTTATATTAGAAAAGTTAGATTAAAAAAACATTGTAAAAAAACACCAAAACAAAACCCCAAACATTGTAAGACAAGGATCCTCAATCGTTTACTGACTTTCTTGGATTTCCTGGTGGCTTATATGAGTAATCCCTCTTGTCCCTCTGTGGCCAGGCTGAGAGGGGCTTGGTAAGCTTGAAGACTGACTGGCAGGAAGAACGACTTTTTGGAAACCTCTTAATATAATCTGTCTATTTCTCCTGTGTAAGTGCATTACGAATAGCAGAAATAGATTTTAAACCTATGAAAGAAAGAACTGGAATCCAGGACAAAACTGAAACTCCTCCATATTCCTATAACACCACGTTCAGGCCAACTTAATGTGAAAAATCACTAGACTCACTGGTATTTCAAATCCAGGCAGAGCACACACCAGTTTATTTTGAAATGCAACACAGATCAGTATTTTATGAATACAACTTATTACTACATTAACATTATCAGGTAAAAACAGCTTCAAATGCATGCATAGAAAGTTAGGCATAGCCTTTGAACTCCTTATTTCTAAATATACAAAAAATACATTTAAATTATATAATTTTAGTGAATCAAAGACTTATAAAATTACAATTTTGGTTTTCACAACATAGAAAAAATACAAAAATGGACTATATATATGGTTGTATAATTTTTTACCCAAATTTCAAAGGAGCAGTATGTACTGATACTGATGTTTTATAATGTTTTATCTAGAAACTCCGAACTGAAAGTAATTTGCAGGTTGTACCACATCAGTGCCGATCTTTTGTTATAAATGAATAATCCAAACAAACCAGTAGAGATGAGGACACCATCTTCATATGCCTCTTTACCTCTAGTTCTTCTAAACCCTTTCTGTGGGAAGTTCACTCCAGAGGAACGGATTTTATCTGGAAGGACACTGCTTTATCCCATGACTAACTCTCCCTGGTGCCTTTGATAATGATATGTGTTAAATGAGTGATCCCAACCTGAGCAAACAGAACACAGCAAGATGCAGATTAGCAGCTTGTGTCTACAAAGCACTACTGCGTACCTCAAAGAATTCTCTGCCGGAAGGTGGTCCCGAAGGGGGGAATCTGAAACACCCAACCAGGCGGGCGGCGGGGCAGATGATGCCTTTGACTATGTCCTAAAATGAAAATGGGAAGTCTGACAAAATACCCACCAAACACCGCCTTCCTCATTCACACTTTATAAGATGTGACAGTTGGTGGGGTTAGATGTTCTCCAATTCATAGAACACCATCACTTCAAAGGAGAAATTAATTCGTGTCAGAGATAAAGCAACCAGTTACCGAGAGAGGTGAATGAAGGACATGGCCGAGTGCATGCCTTAGTTATCTGCCACGAGCATCTTAAATGTCGATGGACAAAAATACACAGTGGGGTGGAGACCCTTTTTGAGGAGGGAGTTGCTTGCTGTGTTCTTGCTGCCAAAGCTCAATTTGATGCAACACCACTGTTTGCGACAGACTATTTTTCATAAATAGTGACAAATTATAACAGAGAGACCCGAATAAAACCCCCAATCCAGCGATCCTGGAAAACCTATATTTTTCACCCTATCTTCTATAACTATTCCAGAAACGACTGAAAAAAATCTTACCCAAACTAAGTAATTAAGACTAATATAACTCAAATTGTTTCTATTTTACAGCAGAAATACATTTGGAAAAAGAAAAAAAACCATGAAAAATAATCTTTCCTCTATATTTAGTTTATGAAGTACAAGAACAGATTCTAGTCTCAACATGCCCAAGTTAAGACTGCTGACTTAAAGAAGCAGAATTTTAATGTTCAATTCAAAAACAATTTTATTACACATCTGCCTGCATTAAATTTTAGGCTCCATACTTTCTTTTTTTTTTTTTTAGGCTCCATACTTTCTTCTCATTTTCATCTTCATTATCAGGCTTCTATGAAAATAATTTAAAAAATGAGTTTTCCATTATGACACTCTTCTGATATTAGCAATTATATTTTAAATAACTACTCAGTAAGCTAGTAACTAGGCCTTTAAAATTTTAAAGATCAACGATTTAAAAAGAAAAAGGGGAGAAAAGAATCCACAAAGAACATTCTGTGTTTAAAATTTAATGCACATCTGAACTTGGGCTTTACATTTTCATCAACCCTTTCTTCAAGAGTCTTAAATGCACAGTTCAGCTATTAAATGGTATGAAAACATGACGGCAATTAGACACGGTCCACATGACCGAAGTATTTCTAGGCCACTCCCACACACGGGAGAGGGAACTGTTTTTAGCTCATGTCTGCCCGACTGGAGCACTTCACCACCTCTGGACTTACAGCATGGTGGGGATTACACAGGACCGTAATTAGGAAAAGGATCCTAACTGAAGAGTTGAAGGAAATTTAAAAATAAAGTAATAAGGGTATAGAAACCTATTCCTAAATGTTCTTCAGGTCTACATTTCTAGAGTAACACCTTCCATGTGCTTTCACAATTACAGATTCTCTAACCCTTACGTGACTAGCCTGGCTTTGGGTCCAAAAGTGAGAATAGCTATGGGTAAATACATTACTCAGAGGTGTTCTGAGAATGACACGGTGAAAGGTACTTGTCATTTACTGGCGAGTGAGCTTTCCCTTTCTGAGAACTGTCACTGTGTTAAAATATGATTGAGGCTGAGCCCTAGATAAGATAGGTTCTCTACGATGTACACATACTTACTAAATCCAAGCACGTTTCTTAGCGGCAGGCTGTAATGACTCCACTGAAAACAAACAAAAGGGTTCTAGCTGTTTTCAGATTACAGGTACTACCCCAAAGCTTCACGGACATATACATGGTATAATTCATTCATTAGACAGGGGGAGACAGATCTCAGCCATAACTTCGTAACATTCCAGAGAACAAAGTTTGCCACTTCAAAAATACAGTTTCCAGCATGCAGTCAAGCACTTTGAAAAGGGAATGCGAAACACTGCAGACTGGAACAGAACTCTTACTGCAAGCTGGGCATTCAGCTGGTACAACTTCCTTACTCAGACTGTAACTCTCAAGTATTTAGTATTACAGATCTTTACTTATCAGATACATGAAGGAAACAGGAGGATATAAAACACCAAATCTCTTTCCAGCGCCATCATAGATACTGGGAACTTCTGGTTGAAAGAGCATGCTGAAATGGACCAGCCAGGATGTTTTATGTACTAGTTTTTGTTGTTGTTGTTTGTTGTTGCTGTTGTTTTAAATAAAATCCCAGGCCTGTGTGACACTGGATTTGGGTTTTTGTTTTATTTTTTTAATATTTTAAAAATAGTTCTTACTTACTTTCTATGAAACGTATTGGGAACTCAAAAAGTCTGCAGCATTTTTTGTCATTGAAAAGTTTTTTGGGGGTGCGCAGGAAGCAGGAGCTAGTCAAATTTCTTGTGTTCTTCAGTATGAGAAAGGACCTTTCTTCTCTGGTGTATCATGTGGAAGTATAACTGGGGAAAAACTGAAAGAAAAGAAAGAACTGGTTAAGGAGCTAGATCATTTAAAACTGTATGTTCTCTTTGACTCACTTTCTCATCCAGCAACCAAGGAAGGGAACACGGTGGGCTTGGGTAAGGGGAGGAAAAATGCACAGGGACTTACTTTTTCCTGCTTTAGCTGAAGGGGAAGGGTGGTCCAGACTGGAGTGACATATAGTACCATCACTATCATCACCCATCGAGATGCCACAAAGCCGCCAAATAACACTCTACCCTCCCTCGTAGTATCTTCACATTTATTCTCTGATGTTACCAGTAGGTGAATTCTAGTGATGGACTTACTATTCCTGTTTACAGAGGAGGAGTTCAAGCCCCAGGGAGGGTAGGTGACTTGCCTGGGATTTCACAGCAAATTCCTGACAATCAGGACCAGGCTCCGGGCTCCTGACACTCAATCTAGTCCCTTCTGTCACCTGAGGGGATCTCCCAAAAGCATTTCCTGAGAAAGGTTGTTCTTTGAAGGGGAAGACTGAGGAGGGGGAAGAGGGCCATGACATTTTATCTGAACATGAAGAAGCCAAGTTTGGCTGTAGAAAGTCCTTATGAAAAGTAAGCTAATATCTTAGGCACTAGAGATTCTGTTCTTGGTCATTTTTTTTTTCCCCCTTAAAGATTTATTTATTTTAGAGAAAGAGCAAGTGTGGATGCAAGCAAGCGGGGGGAGGGGGGAGAGGGAGAGAGAATCTGAGGCAGATTCTGCTCAGCACGGAGCCTGAGTGCCGCTCCATCTCACAATCCTGAGATCATGATCTGAGCTGCACCGCTTAACTGAATGAGCCACCTGGGCGCCCCTATTCGTGGTCATTTCATAGGTTACTTTACAAAGTACTGGTTCTAAAGAAACTGGGTGGTACCACCTCCCTGGGAGTATTTGGAAGCTGGGGGGAGGGGGGTAGATTTGCAGGAGGGAGGTTACTGGCATTCAGCACACGAAGCAGGAATGCCAAAATCTGCAATGTGTCATGGTCCCCCACAACTAAGAATGTCCTACCCCAAATGCCTAAAGGATTCCTGCTGGGAAAAGCCAGCTGAAGCTACTTGCCTTCACCAAGCTACTGTGAACTGGGGGTTCAACAACTACGTAAGAACCCCAGTGAGTTGGTTTAAATGTACACTATCCTTCCTTCCTTCCTTTCCCTTCTCAACGGCTCCAATCTCCATTTTGTGGAAAGTAACCTGTATTTCTGGGGAGGTAATTTCTACGATTCCCCTGACAGTTTCTTTTTCTTTCTTTTTTTTTTTTTAAACCCACAAACCCACGACCCTGAGGATCAAGACCTGAGCCTAAATCTAGAGTTGGACGCCTAACTGACTGAGCCACCCAGGCACCCCAACAGTCTCTTCCTTTTTAAATGGGTTCCAAGTTGGCCAAATTTCAAATGATCCTCCCAAAGTACTCCAAGACATCAGTGGGTATGTGCACACAGATCTGATAAACTTCAGAGGAGGCTCCGACGCTGAACAGGGCTGCCATCCAGTCCACTCGCTATTTGTAGGCAGGAAGTTATTCAGAGAAAAGACCCAGCTTGTGCATAGACTTCAACAGGGGAGAGAACTATTCTGGTATGAAAGCCAGAAAATTTGACAAGCTCTATAATCTAAAAACTGGAAGTAAAGATATAATTAAACCATAAGGAATGCTAATTGCAATCATTTAAAAATGTGGGGCCAGTCATATTTCTATAGATATGCTTTACTAAAGGGAAAATTTGTGGCAAAGTACACTAAGGACTTTTCCACCGGTTGCAGGGGTGGCTAAAGCTTCCCTGCTAGTTCAGAGGGTCTGAGGAAGGATGACCTAGAAACCATTCGTCAGGCCCTTGGTGGCAGTTAAAGTAAGATGGTGGAGTATCCTCATCCCCACAGGCAAGGGCCTGCTGGCTACCAGGAGGGCCAGAGGTCAGAAATGGAGGGCAGATATAGCTCTTTCAATTCTTTGCAACTTCAGAGGTTTCTCAGCGCCCAAGCAAAGGAATGTGTGTGGGTGAGGCCAGGAGAATGGGGGCACTTGGGCCGGAGGTTCTCTACAGTTCTAGTAATGGCTTCTTGGTGACCAGAACTTGGGTGACACTGTCTCCATCTGAATTTCCCACATGTTTAGACTGGCCCAACTGTAACAGCTGAAACAATTCCAGATGCATGGCTACTCTTTTTAACCATAGACGACAATGAAGAAAAACCCCAAGACAATCTCAGCCTGACAATAGGCTATTCTGAATTCGAGCTTCTGCTCTCCCAGTCCAGGACACATGGAATGGAGATGGTCACTGTGCATGCGAATGTTGCAGTGGGGGTAGGGGTTCCTCTAGGCAGAGGAAAACTTGGAGGCTGAGAGCAAATGGAAATGCTCTGCCTGGGCCAAGTTTCTTCGTGGTCTCTCTAAAAATCTGAGGTGTGGTTATGGTTACTGACAACCTGGACAGCGCCCAGCTTCTCAGTATCATCATCCAACACCAGTGTTTCTCATTTCTCAGCCTTTTTTTTTTTTTTTTAAATCCCCACTCCTATTGGGTGGTAAAAGCCAACTTTTACCAATTTGGGGGGCAGGAAATGTAGACAGGACTTAGATGTCTACCGAGTTTGGAGAGACTGTACATACTGCAGCTGCAGCAAAGTGGGAAAGGAGCACCTTGCAAGGGATTCCACAGCACCCCAATATGAGAAAACTCCAGGGGCCGAGGCTCATGGGCCACAATTTGAGCACATGTACAACAATGAAAAGGTGTTACTTTGTATAATACATGTGTATCACCAACTTCCCATTAAAGAAGATTAAAAGAAACTTACATTGTAGAAAGAAGACCAAATTTGGTAAAGAAGACTGGATGTCAACAGCAACCCTCTTAACTGCATTTTCTTCTTATAAATACAAAGTTTTGGAAAGTTGGAAATGTGCTGCTGGCTGGAATGAACTGTACAAACTGGTCTCAATATTAACAACCTAAACAACTAAAAACATGCAGCGCAACTGGCTCAGGCCAAAGGCATAATGAGTGCCAGCAGACACAAATGATCTGTAGCAGAAGATACCGTCTGGGCCATCACCTTGAGCCTGGGTGCGGGGTCAGAGATTGGGAGAAAATCTGTTCATCTTTATTTGAAATCAACCCTTTTCCTTGGTCTATAAGAGTTAAACTACCTTAAGAAAGAAATAATAGAGACTTTCACCACCCAAGTTCTTACCAACAGGAGGCTGAGAAACAAAGAAGGGGAAGGAACCAAGGTAAAGAAAGCCAACTTGGGTTGAGAGCCCCGCCCTACTCTTTTTGTGTTTTCTCTTCTCTCTCCATCTGAAGGCCCAGAAGGAAAATCCCACAGAATGGGGTTTGTTTTCCTTCAGGAATCGTATCACTACGGAGGGCTGCTGTGCTTGACCAGGCCCCTTAACTAGATCAAGGGGTCAGGAGGCAGAGGCAAAAGACTGGGCGCTGGTTGGCCACCAGAGCACAAAAAAACGAGGAGGTACAGAGTGACTGAGGCTGTCCTGGAGAGCTGCTCCTGGAATGAGGACCCTCCTTCTTTGGCAGACTAAGATCTTAGAGCAACTCTCAGGTAGGGGTCCCAGATTTCTGTCAATGTGGCAGCATTCTGCTATTGGTTTGATTTCATCACACCCTCCCTGCTCCTTTTCCAGTTATCCAATCTGGCATCTATCTCTTATTCAAACCTTATGCTGATTTTATTTTATTAAAGATTTTATTTGAGAGGAAGAGAAGGGGGGGAACAGAGATCAAACAGGGAGGAAGGGCAGAGGGAGAGGGAGAAGCAGGCTCCCCGCTGAGCAGGAAGTCTGACTTGGGGCTCCATCCCAGGACCCCGAGATCATGATCTGAGCTGAAGTCAGACACTTAACCGACTGAGCCACCCAGGCGCCCCCTTATGCTGATTTTTAATAAATCCTGTGGTGCCCACTGGGATAATATGTGTTACTCTGGGTGTGGCAAAACTCCAAGTAGGAACTGTTGCTCTAGAGACTGGAAAATGAAACTCTAAGGGAACAAAACTAAAAAGATGAACAACTGTAAGCTAATTTTTATTAAATTTTTAGACTCTTCCCTATTTATATTTTCTTTGAAAATCAACTACCTTTTTCAATTTAAGAGAAAAGGCCTTTGGCCACCATGGTTCCAGTACCAAAGAGGAAGACCTGATAATTAATAGAGTGGAAAATGAATCATTAAGCAGAACTGCTGTCCAAGAATTTCTCCAAGATAAAGGGTCATATGAAATCTGGATGTAGTTTTTTTCTCACAATGCATGAAATACAATTTTCCACAGAGGGACACAAACATGTCGCTTACGACTGTTAGATGATTCATTCAGTTCATGCTGTGGGCTGGAGAAAAATCCAACCTTCCTGTCTGAATTGAACCTGAGGTTTAGGGAAGAATATGGCATCTTACAGACCAAAATAAGATTCCCAAAAGAAAATTCCCTCTGACAGACAGAAATAGCTAAATGAGAAGAAACCTTAACTTCTTATGTCCTCGGGTAAAACAAAATCCTTTTGGATACATGAAAATCAGTCATAGAATTTTAAGTGAATATCAGAATTTGAGAAAAGGACTAAACAACTCTTCCTCAGCAAACAGGACTCACTTCACAGAAGCCTCAGACATGGCCATTTCTCCTTGGTACGGAGTACGCTGATAGGCACTTTTGATTATCCGAATTTAAACCTTTAGCAGTACTATTAAAATAACTGGAAACTGTTCTGAAGAGAACATTATGTCCTGTTCAGATGATTTCAGTACTTATTTCCAAACAAGAAAATAAGAAATATAGAAAAAAATAATCTATTTTTATTTTGTTACTTGTTTCTAGTTAGCTGCTGATTCCTTAAAAATAAAATGTCTATTTTGATATAATGAAAATGCAAATATCTCTTTACAATGTTTTCCAAATACCATAACAAGCAGTTCTCCAGAGACAGAAAAAGTCAAGGTAAGGTCTTTTTTTTTTTTTTTTTTAAGATTTTTTATTTATTTATTGAGAGAGAGAATGGGAGACAGAGAGCATGAGAGGGGGAGGATCAGAGGGAGAAGCAGACTCCCTGCCGAGCAAGGAGCCCGATGCAGGACTCAATCCCGGGACTCCAGGATCATGACCTGAGCCGAAGGCAGTTGCTTAACCAACTGAGCCACCCAGGCGCCCCAAGGTAAGGTCTTTAATGGCCTTTTTTGTTCTGCATTCAGTACACTCCCCCAATAGGTAGTTCACCTTTCCTGCTATTCACGGTTTCAAACCCACACACTGAGAAGGGCTGCATTTTGGCAGCTGTATTGAGAAGGGTCCATCTTTATTCAATTACTACTAGAGAAAATTCCCTCTGACAGACAGCATTCAATAAAAACCAAAGTGTTCCTAATAAATTAGATTTACATTTACTTGGATATGGTATAAAAACATCCAAAGGCATTTGACTCTAAGTATTGTAGAGCCAATTTTAAAAACATAAATATATATACGCATAACTGTTTACTTACTTGGAATGTAGGAGATCATTATCAGAATTAGGAATGCATAATAGTCAAAGGAGAAATTGTATTTGTTAGGTAGACTGATGGAGTATAGGCCAGCCTGTCGGACGAAGGGCAAAGCAGCATATATTGTGAGCAGTTCTCCCGACACTCCCATTGGGTACAGCACAATGAAAAGTGTGTACCTAAAACAAAACAAAATATTCATGAAGAGGCCTGAAGCCAGCATGAGTAGAAAGATACATTCCCACACCTCTAATCAGTACTGGTCTTTCAGGAAGCTATGATTTCTACATTTTCCTATTTACCCACTAGTTGTTTCTTTTTAAAGTAGGTTCCATGTCCAACGTGGGGCTTGAACTCATGACCCTGAGATCAAGAGTCGCATGCTCTACTGACTGAGCCAGCCAGATGCCCCCGTTCACCCACTGTTTAAATTCAGGTTTTACAGCCAGTTTTTGAAAAGGGCCTATAGCAGGTATGTCTCTGAATGTTCTAAAATAAATGTGTTTGGTTGGCCTCAAAATTTGGTCCAACTAAATAAACAACATTCAATACAACTCCCTAAAATAATGATGATGATGCCAATCATTAGTAAAGCAGGGGTGCCGAGTCACGGTTTATAGAAGGGTCCTGCCCTGTGGCAGAGGTGGGAGTGGAGCTGGGGGGTTTGCAGGGAGTTGGTGGGGGACATGTTGGAGCACGTGTCTAGGAATCCCTACAAAGCACACACCACGTCTGGTCTGTGGACTGAGAAGAACAGCACATCCAGTGTGCTTATACTGTTATTAGTCAAATGTCTATACATTATCATCATGAAAAATGAAATATATGCCAATTTTAAAAACCTTAAAAAATTCACAATAGCTTTTGGTCATTGTGTAATTTTTCAGTAATAAAAAACCCCTACAATGATTATCACACAGAAGAATCCACACCATTTTTTTCACTTCAAAAAGGAGTTCTCTATGTTTCAAAAAGAATTCAGAGAGAAGTTCATCTTATGGAACTAACTGGAAATCATTCTGAGGGGTAAGAATTGCTAAAGAAACCAGCAGCTCAAATTTTAAAGAGGCTCTGGCTGTTTGTGGCTGACAGCGAGCAAACTTCCAGGTGCAGAAATTGTGCCGAGAAATCAGTGACAAAGAGCGGAAGCTGTGTTTGCGGGGTTCCCTGCTGCCAACTTCAGCTATGCTAAAGAGGACGGTGGAATGGGAAGATTCTTCCATAGGCCGTGCACAGCCATGGACAAAACAACGATTAAGATCAGGGCTTGGCCAGCCAACTCTCCCTGTAACAGAGCAGACAGCTCCCACAATGCCTGCCCACGTTGGTGAGTTAGTAACTGCCATCTCTTCCCATTCTTCCCTTTTCCTAATAAAACTGTGTACTGGGGGAAAAAAAAAGAAAGAAAGAAAGGAGTTTGCACACTTGAAATGTTGGAAACAATTGGTTTATGTCTCTAATTTAATCATTAAACTCATAAGTTGTCTAGGAACCACCATTTTCCTTCTAGGAAATGAGGCACTTGGGCCCCAAGGACAATTTTGATCCTTTTGCTTTGTCACTCTCCCCATAATCCTCTCCAACTCAGAAAACTGCTCATAACCATCTCATGAATTAGTTCGTATAAACAGATAACTGTTAGCCTTTTCCCCAATTCATAACAAATATTACTGGTAAAACTTATCAAAGCAAAATAAAATTGCTAACAAGATAAAACTGCATGTAATGTTGGTTATTAATTAAAAATTAAGAGTCATAGCTTGTTGCCAAAATTGAGACTAGGAGAACTGGACTTGGTCCAAAAAACATAATGGCAGGAGCTCATCAGTAAAATTTGATAGGAACAAAAAAGGGATGTTACATCAAATCTCTATTGAATAATTTAAATGAAAATAATCAATCCAATAAAAATAACAAGTATATCAAACTTCAAAGTGTTTCTATTAATCAAAGTTAAGTAGCATCCCTTATCCTGATGAAATCCACAGACAGGTCTCATATCACCAATCCCAACTCTTTTGTCTCATACAATTAAAGAAAAAAAACTGAAATACAGTTGATATTGTACAACTTTATTTTTAGGAGTTTGGAGGCAATATTTAGCAATAAAGGACAAATATGGTGATGGGTCATTTCAAAAGTTAATCTTTATCCCATGTACTTTACCTGGCCCATTTGATGAGGTAAGGCAGATGGTTTAATAGACTGAAAGTATAAAAGGAGTAACGGATAATTTCTGTGATTGTCCAGGCAATAACAAACAGGAGGACACTGTCTTCACTCTGCACCTGAAGGAAAAGGAAAACAAGAGCAAAAGCAAACACATAAAACATTTTAACAAAGAAGCACTCTCAGTGCGCAGCGCCAGCCCCCTGCTCCCTGGCAGAGCCGGGCGGTTGAGCAAGTGGACACAGCCCTGGTCTGGTCATCAGTGGCCACAGGACAGGAAGAGCTTGCCACGTCCAGGAACACATGCCTAAGACAGCAATTGTGTAGAGCCAAGTGATTAGGGGCAAGTGAGAAGAACTCAGCTTACTGATGAGTAAGAGAGGCAGAAACAGGAATTCCATGAGCTATAGGCCACAGGAAAAAACACAGATGAGTGAGTTTTGTCTGTGGGCCTCCTGTGGAGAATGTGGACTGATGGTAGTGGGAGCCAAGACTAGTTAGGTAAGAAGGTAGAAGGGCAAATTGGTGGAAAGCTTGGGGTCTGTCCATTAATAAGAATTTTAATTTGATTTGCATGACAACTAAGAATCTGAGGAAATTTCAAAGAAGGGGAATGTAGTGATTGAAACACAACTGAAGATGAGGCTCATTCACTGGGTAGGATGAATTCAAGTGAGGAAAGAAGAGCCAGAGACCATCTGAACGGCAGGGCCCATTTACTCTCTCCCACTGGTGACTTCTGCCCCCAGATGTAGCCTGGTTTAACTTAAAAATGATAAAAGCTTCCATGCGGACCACAGGAGGTGGCTAAAGCCAGAAGGGCTCTGGAATTTCCAACTTCCTCTGAATTACTTTCATGCTGAAAATGCAGTGAACTTTAAAACAGCCCCCACCCCCGTGGTTTTTGGGGGCCATTCTCACTAGATGCCTTGGACTGCAAATCTCACATGGAAATGTATCTCTGCCGCCCTGGCATTTGCTTTCAGTGCCCCCTCCCCCCCCAGCCCCCCAGCCAGGTCTATAATGATCCTGTGCCCAGGCTTGAAGACCAGTAACAAGAAATTGCCTTGCACCCAATTCACTCACGTTTTCTTGTATCCAAAACAGGCAGTTAGAGTTGGATGTGACTAAGAAATTCCACTGAGTGAACTGAACAGATTTTGACAAGATGGATCTTCTCTGTCTCATTCCTAACGCCTAATACAACAAAAGTACAGCATTCTAACTTTAACTTTTCATCTTTGCATTTGCAATGTGAATAGTTTTTAGCACTTATATTCTTCCTCAGAAAGTGTACATGGAGCAATCCACCTACACAATAAAATAACTAGTCATTTACATACCTATTAACTAAATTGCTCTGACAAAGAATTTCATAAATGCATAGTTACTAATCCCTAAAAATAATAAGAATTTTACATTGTCAAGAGCAAGAGTACTTTTTGTTTTCCTGGTGCTCTTATATTAGCCAAAGTGAAACCTAAACACCTCTGAAGCTTTTATGTTCCATTTTTCAGTCTGTCCCCAAATCCTTGCTTAAAACCCAGCTATACTAAAACATAATTTCAGAGCACATTTTGCTTTTTGATGTATTTTGTAATCCTCTTCATCTTAAGGAGGTATATTTTACAGCTATGGGATGAAGCCTTGCTTAAAGATCTTTGGGTTGCAATAGAAAGTTCTTCCAATATTTTGCATTCTAATCACCTTGAAAGCAGGGAACGTGTTTTATTCATCTTCTGATTCCCAAAAGCACTTTGTGGATTTCACAAGTAGGAGCTCAATAAATGTTTGTGGAGCAAACAAATTCAATTCTCATCAGGTCACCCCAAGATCAAGTTCCTGCCTTTGATACCTGATATTAGTTTCTGTGTAGTCTTAAGTGGCCTTCAGAAAGACAACAAACCCCCCTCAAACCTTGCACTTCGATCCAGCCTAATCTGACTCATTTCCCCCCATACCCAAGTTAGACTTGATCCAAAAGAACTCTAACAAGCTTAGACTCAGGCTGAATCTGTGAAAGCAGCTGCTCCCAGAGCCCAGCTGTGAAGACCACGTTATAATTTTAAAAAGACAGAATGGGGGAAATGGCCATTTTATAAAAATGATATCTTCAGATCAATAGGAAATACAACACTGTTATAAAGAAGGGACTTGGGAAGGGGGCGCCTGGATGGCTCAGTCAGTTAAGCATCCAACTCTTGATCTCAGCTCAGGTCTTGATCTTAGGGTCATGAGTTCAAGCCCCACAATGGGTTCCACGCTGGGCGTGGAGCCTACTTAAATAAACAACAACAACAACAAAAACAAGGGACTTGGGTAAAAGTTGGAGATCAAGCTTATCTGATTTGCAATTATCCAATGACACAAAACAGGGGCAGAATGTAATGAGCTGAAGCTATTAAGATCAGTGAGACTCAAATGAATATATGTACACCTGTGTTCACAGGAGCATTATTCACAACAGCCTAAAGGTGGAAACAGCCTAAATGCTCATCAACAGTTGAATCCATCAACAAAATGTGGTATATACATGCAATGGAATATCAGTCTTAAAAAGGGAATTCTGACACATGCTACAACATGGATGAATGTTGAATACAATTTGCTAAGTGAAATAAACCTGTCACAAAAGGACAAATACTATACAATCTCACTCATATGGTACCCATAGTAGTCAAATTCAGGGAGACAGAAAGTAGAAGCAGAAGGTTGCCAAGGGCTAGGGGTGGGAGGAAATAGGGAATAATGTCTAATGGGTATAGAGTTTTGGTTTGGGAAGATGAAAAATGTTCTGGAGACAGATGGTGGTGATGATTATACAACCACGGGAATGTACTTACTGCACCCAAACCATACACTTAAAGATGGTTAAAATGGTAAATTTTGTTATCTGTTTTACCACCACAACAAAAAAAATCCAGTAAGAGAAAATTTAACAAGGTTAACTAAATTCTACATGCTTCAGCAACAACAAAAGGACTCCAGTACAGAATGGGGAAGACCCAGCTCATGAATCCAAGAGATGAGTTTTTGGTGGACTACAAGCTTCAAGCGTGCCAACAGGGTGCAGGTGGTTGTTCAGACAACCGACCAACCAACTGACCGACTAACCAAGCAACCAACCAGTATTTGGCCACATTAATAGTCTCATCCCAATGATTCCATTCCAAAGTATTAGATCCCACCCAGGGATCGAAGTAGGTTATAAGAACCCCTGAACTAGCAAGCTTACTTTGGAAAAGGAGATGGTTAACTACTTCAAAATATGTAAATGAATGTTGTGTGCAAGAGGCAAACAGACACAAGACTAATGGCAGACTTAACAGGAGTAAAATACCTGGTTTGAAATAAGAACTGTGTAACAAATCAGATGGCTAATAAAATAGGTCACCTCATGAAGTTGTGTGCTCCCAGACCCCGGACACAGCCAAACTGAGACTGCTCAGGAGAAAGCGCTATGAAGGGTGGAAGGCTGCCCTGGACTGGCTGCCGAGGGCTTCCAGCTGCTGTTCTTTGGAGAGGCGTGTGCATAAACCTGTACATGGGAAAGGCATGAAACTCTGGCTAATACGAACTTCCTTGCCGAAGTGGAAATTTTTTTAGTTGGAAAAAAAACGGGTAGAGACTTTAAATAGTACTTCTTAAAAATAATTTTCCTTTATCAAAGAAGGTGAGAGAAGAGAGAATAACTTTAAGACCTCCTTTCGTTATTGCCTGCTGAGGGTATACCACAGGCTTAGTTCCCTGGCTCTTTACTCCCTGACCGTAAGGTCTTCAGGGCTCCTCTCAGTTGGCTTTCTTGGCCCCTGACACAGGTCTGCACACAAGGCATGTGTGGAGTCTGTGCCCCTTAACTTGAACGACACCTTCTATTTTCTTTTTTTTTTTTAAGATTTTTTAAAAAAATTTATTTATTTGACAGAGAGATAGCACAAGTAGGCAGAGCGGCAGGCAGAGGGAAAGGGAGAAGCAGGCTCTCTGCTGAGCAGGGAGCCCGATGCGGGGCTCGATCCCAGGACCCTGGGATCATGACCTGAGCCGAAGGCAGATGCTTAACCGACTGAGCCACCCAGGCGCCCTTTTTTTTTTTTTTTTTTTGAAAGCAGGAGTCAGGAACATTTTTCTAACAAGTGGGGAGCCTCCTTTCTATCAAGGGCCAGTGACTCAGAGAAAAAGGACCAGCGAGGCTTTAAAAAAAAAAAAGAAAGAAAGAAAAACCAGCCAGTTTAGCTTTGGAGGGGTTTTTGGAGGGGCTAAAGCCTAGGATTATAAAAAGCTCAACCCAGGGGGGCCCGGGTGGCTCAGTCGGTTAAGTGTTTGGCTCAGGTCATGATCTCAGGGTCCTGGGATTGAGCCCACATGGGGCTTTGTGCTCCAGCTCCCTGCTCGGCAGGCAGCAGGGAGCCTGTTTCTCCCTCTCCCTTTGCCCTTCCCCCGCTCATGTGCGAGTGCTCGCTCTCTCTCAAATGGATAAATAAAATCTTAAAAAAAAAGTTCAACCCAGCTACTTTTTGAATTAGGAACTAGAAACACAGAATTTTATTATCAAGAATAAGAGGTTTAATATGCCCGCGCAAAGATGTGCCGGCAAACGATCACACATTACTCAGAATAGCTGGAAAGTAAAAACCACCCAAATGTCCAGCAACTGGTAAATGGATAAACAAAATGTGCCATAATCCATACAATGGAATACTATTTGGCCACACAAAGAAATACTGATACCTGCTACAACATAGATGAACTTCAAAAACATGATGCTGACTGAAAGATGCCAACTGCAAAAGATTTCATTTATATGAAACACCCAGAAAAGGCAAATCTAGAGACAGAAAGTAGATTATTGGTTGCCAGGGGCTGGGAGTGGGAATGAACTTTTATTTTTTATTAAAAGATTTTATTTATTTATTTGACAGAGAGAGACACAGCGAGAGAGGGAACACAAGCAGGGGGAGTGGGAGAGGGAGAAGCAGGCTTCCCGCCGAGCAGGGAGCCCAATGCGGGGCTCGATCCCAGGACCCTGGGATCATGACCTGAGCCGAAAGCAGATGCTTAACGACTGAGCCACCCAGGCGCCCCAGGAATGAACTTTTAAAAGGCATGAGGATCACAGTGAGGTGACGGAAATGTTCTAAAACTGGATTATGGTTACGGTTACACGATTTGGTAAATTTACTAAAAAGCATTGAATTGTACACCTAAAATGGTGAATTTGATGGTATGTAAATTATACCTCCATAAAGTTGTTTTTTTAAAAAGAATATGTTTATTTAAAATTTTTAAAGTAATCTCTATGCCCAACAGGGGCTTGAAGTCATGACCTCATGACCCCGAGGATCGAGTCGCACACTCTCTCAACGGAGCCAGCCAGACCCCTCGGTGTTTACTTTAAATTATTGCCTTTTAAGAGAAAAGGGGGGCATTTGGGGCAAAAGGGGGGAGGGAGGAGGGAGATAAAGGAGGATCATCAAGGTTTACAAAAGAAAAGAGGGGGACAAAGGGTTGGTTGCCAAAACTGTCCTGAAGCCATGTTTCAAAGCTGCATCTTCACAATCATGGCCCCAACCAGGGAGTGGGCGTGGGGCAGCTCTGCCGTCAGGAAACCTTCCTCTGCCCGATGCAGTCAGTGAGCTGCGTACTGGACCCTCTACGCTACAGAAGGCAGGTTTCCGTCCCCAGCTCTATAGTGAGGGACGCAGCGCTGGGTGTGGGCGGCTTGTGTAATTTAGCCAAGGGAGTTTACACAGAAATTCAAGCTGGAGAAACAAATGGGTGCAAGAGAAAAACCTTTACACACAAATAGCATCATATGTTTGACTTTAAAAGGCTCAGGGAGTATCAGTACATGAAAAGCTGTCATTTTTATTACATTCAAAGAAAAACAGATGGTGCCACAAAGAAAATCACTATTGTAGAAGCCCTATTCTTCTGAGCATCTTGGAACCCGATGCTTACCACTCTGGTTATTTCAAAGAAATACCCTTATCATGCTTTATGGTAAGTGTTCTTTCCTCTTCTTAATATCCCCTTCATTTGTGAAGAGAGGAGATTTTGGTAAAATTTAAGAGGTGAGGAGTAGAGTCTGTTCTTGGCAGAACTCTGAAGAGTATGTTTGTCTTAAGTCTGCTCAGGCTGCCATAATAAAATACCACAGACTGGCGGCTTAAACAACAGAAATGTGTTTTCTCACAGTTCTAGAGGCTGGAAGTCCAAGATCAAGGTGCCAACATGTTTGGTTTCTGGTTGAGGGGTGTCTTCCCGGTTTGAGCTGGTGCCTTATCACCGTGTTCTCACGGGGCAGGATGGGAGGGGAGAGCTCTCTGGGGTCTCTTCTTCTAGGGGCACCAATCTCCTCATGAGGACCCCACCCTCATGTCCTCATCTAAACCTAAGTACCTCCCACAGGCCCCATCTCCAAATACCACAACACTGGGGGTTAGAGCTTCAAGACACAAATTTGGCAGGGTACACAATTCAGCCCACAGCAATGTTTCCAACCAGGTGTTGGCAAACTTTTTCTGTAAGAGACTAAATAACACATCTTTTAGCCTTTGCTGTCACATGTAATCTTTGTCATGTATTCATCTTTGTTGTTTTTTATACCCTTTAAAATGTAAAAACCATTACAAATTATAGCTAGGTTTGGCCCACAGGCCAACCCCTGTTCTAGGTTCATTTGACTGCCGCCCTCCCAACTTTCCCTTCCTATGACCTGTTTATCTCTACAAATGTCATTCTTCAGCCTTCTTTTGACAGACTGTGTGTGTCAGGGGAGGGGATAAATACATCTATAACCAATGGACACTATGAAAAAGGGAAGTACCCATAAGTATGTTTTTCATGTTACGCCATCTTAAAATCTCAGTAATCTCTTTTTTTCGTTTGTGGTAAAATACACATAACCTAAAATTTACTACTTTAACCATTTTAGAGTATATAATTCAGTGGCATTAAGTACATTTACCATGTTATACGACCATCACCACTAACCATCTCAAGAACTTTTCATCATCCCAAACAGTGTACCCAGGAAGTAAGAACCCCTTTCCCCCGCTCTAGGCCCTGGTAACCACTAGTCTACTTTCTGTCTTTAAGAATTTGCTTATTCTAGGTACCTCATTTAAGGGGAATCATACAATATGTGTCCTGTGTCTGGCTTATTTAACATAATACCTTCAAGGTTCATCCATGCTGTAGTATGTACCAGAATTTCTTTCCTTTTATTTATTCTTTTTTTTTTAAAAGATTTTATTAATTCATTTGACAGAGAGAGACACAGCGAGAGAGGGAAAACAAGCAGGGGGAATGGGAGAGGGAGAAGCAGGCTTCCCGCGGAGCAGGGAGCCGGACGTGGGGCTCGATCCCAGGACCCTGGGACCATGACCTGAGCCGAAGGCAGACGCTTAACGACTGAGCCACTCAGGCGCCCCAGGAATGAACTTTTAAAGGGCATGAGGATCACACTGAGAGGTGATGGAAATGCTCTAAAACTGGATTATGGTTATAGTTACGATGCGGGGCTCGATCCCATGACCTTGAGATCATGACCTGAGCTGAAGGAGGATGCTTAACCAGCTGAGCCACCCAGGCACCCCTGAATAATCCCTTTCTAATAATTTTGGTGACAATAGCAGTAAAAATAATAATTATACTCAATAGTTACTGAACTCTTACTGTATACCAAGCATGTTTTTACATCTATTACCTCGTTAAATCTCCATTTTACAAATGAGGCAAGTGAGGCTTACAGAAATTGAACCCAGGCCTGTGCCCCTCAATTCCGAACAGTACACACCCACCCACCCCTACTGTTATGGGGAGAACACCTCTCTTATAAAACCCAGAAAACTTCAAAGGAACCCATATATAGGACCCAAGAACAGATAAGGTAAATGTGACAATCTCCTACTATCAAGAAAGCTATTAAGTTCCCCCAAACATGTGGCCCATCTCTGAAGGAACTGAGTGGAATAGGCTCACTGCTGTCCAGAGATATCTTGAATATATCCATGAAATGAACTTAGTCACGAATCAACTGACTTGAGATAGAAACCAACATAAGAACTTGAAACAAACCCTAATGAATTCCCTACAGTTAGTGTGAATCTTCTTCCCTGAGCCTTGCTTTGCTAATAATCTTCACTGCTTTTTTGTTTTAGCCCCATTTTACCTCCTGGGTTTAACTTATTGCCAAGACCCTGAAATCTATCTCAAAAGCTTATTTCTCTTTTCTATCTTTGCTCTGCAGGAATAAAACTATAAAATGTGATCTGAATTCAAAATGAAAACAAGCTCATAAAAACAAAGATAAAAAAGAAAATGAGAAAAAAGAATGCAATACCTTATGGGACAAGCCAGAGAAGTGATCATCCCAATCATTTCAAATTTGTCTCTGGATAGGCATTAAAATCCACCTAAGTGTCTCTTTCCCTTCCCCTCATGGAGGAGTCACATGGGGGCTGAAAGCTCAAGGTGGTGAGGGGTAGGGAGCCATGTGGACATGAAGACCAGTGGGCCTAGAGGCCAAGGGAATGGACAGAAGACGGAAGGTTGGGGGGCTGCAGACAGGTGAACCAGAGGCTGGGTAACCAAGGATAGGGAGGTGAGAGGTGATGGGCAGAAGAGATGATGAGTGTGGTTGGGAAATCATTTACATGGAGTGAGTAAACTGAGTGAAGAAATCAATATGCAAAAAAAAAAAAAAAAAAGGGCTTCTTAGTGTTGAAGAGATATTTATAAACATGGAAGGAGGATGCCAGAAAGAACAGTAAGGTGTTGGATTATAACTGGAGGAATCCATATGAACTCATAATTAAACATACATATAGGCACACCAACACAGAGCTATATACTTTTAGATGTACGTGGGTATGAGTATATATGTATGTACCATGAGTGTGTGTGTGTGTGTGTGTGTGCATGTATCTCCTAGCTTTCTCCATGGAGAGGACCTAGAAGCATTAACACCCCAGTAATGTGAAGCACCTCAGCTACCCAGATCTTGGTTCCTAAATACCATCTCCCACTAAAAGGAACCAGAGCTCCTTGGCAAAACGGCTGATTCCAGGGCTGGGGCTGGGGAAGTTCAAGGTAAGTCTGGAAATCTTTTTTGTCAGAAAGTAGGGGAATGCTCAATGAATGAGGGAGACAAATCAAAAGGACAAGGAGAAAGCGTTCCCCCCTGGTGAAATCACATTTTTAGCATCAAAGTAAATAACAGATTACAATCCACTGAACTGCATAAGAACTCATGAGTCCAAACTGATATAAATGAAATAAATGAATAAATAAATGAGAGAAAAGGAAAGCGATTCCTTATAGTAGGAAGCCACCTAATATATGTAAAGGAGGTAAAAGAAATAGAGATCATCACCTGGTAACCACCACAGAGGTGGCTGACACAGGTGGGAGTCATTCCCACAAAATACTAATCAATAAAAATGGGAAGACGGTGCCTTGAAAGTGGCGACAGTTGGCAGACATCAACAGGAGCAGGTGGTTGGGGTCAGCATCACTGGGACAGGATGGGTAGTCATGGCACTGCCAGCTCACATGATGTGCTGAGAAGAGCATGGCACCATTTCTGTAGCATTCTACGTGACGCAAACTGGTTATGGGGGAACACTGGATGGATGTGGGTCGAGGGTCACCCTACAGAAATGAAGGCCTGTACTCTTTAAAACTGTCAAGGACATTAGAGACAGAGTAAGACTAACAAGCTCTCCCAGACTGATGTGTCTTAAGAGACCTGACAACTAAATGTAACACGTGTGTGGCAGGAATACCATAGCAACACGTTTCTCCTTTCCCTGAGTATCCTAGTGCTTACACAATACCTGGAGCACAGAAATACTTAGTAAATGTCTGCCACTCCAGAATGGGAAAAAAAAAAGTGTTTGGGCAGCTAGTGAGATCTGAATGGGGCCTGCAGGGGAGGCAGCAGTGTCGTGTCAGTGTTGGCTTCTTGACTGGGAGGTCACAGGAAGTCATCACCTCCAATGCAGGTGATGCAGAATGTTTGCAACATGAACTTGAGTATTCAGGGGTGCCAGGACAGCAAGTACAGCTTGCTTTCAAGGTTCAGAAAAGGCTGGATGATAATGGGTATATAAATACAGAAGAGAAGGCGATAGAACAAACGCAATAAAATGCCAATAGGTTGGGGAATCTGAGTGAAGGGAATCTGAGAGTTTTTGTACTTTTCTGGGGGCGTAATTAGGAGCAAATACAACTATCATTTAGTTTCTAGATATACTTTTTCTGATATGAAGCCTCCGAATCTGCTGGAAGAGGCAGGCTATATACCACAAAAAGATATAAGAACATTTACAATAAAGCATATAAATAAGAGCACACTGTGAGATGGTAACTTGTGAAGGAATAATAGATTCAATGCTGCCTCTCAACTGATATTATCTTAAATGGTAAATACCCTGAAGGCAGGTCTACAAACTTGCTTTGAAGAGAGGTTAGCTTTAATTAAAAGGCAAATTTAATTTTTTTTTAAAGATTTTTGAGAGAGAAAGAAAGTGTGCGTGCATGTGTGCACGGGGTGGGGGAGGGAGAGAGGGAGAATCTCAAGCAGACCCCTAGCTGAGCACAGAGCACGACTCAAGGCTCAAGCTCACGACCCTGAGATCATGACCTGAGCTGAAACCAAGAGTCGGATGCTTAACTGACAGAGCCACCCAGGCACCCCCAAAATCTAATTTTTAATAAATGCTTTAGATTAGGATAATAATGATGATTAAGATAATGATAACTCCCATTTGCAGGGCTAATTATTCCTTAAGTATGATCAAAGTAATTATGTATAAATTTTTACCAGCTAACTGTGAAACTATTTTAATAAGTATAAAAAACATTCATTTCTATGTGAAAAGTCAATTATATCTGTTTTGAACCTCAGGACACAGAAAAGAATTCAAAACAGCTGCACAGAACTTTGTCACTGAAATTTTCTGGTAAGATTAGATTACATTATACAGAATATGTAGGTAACATTTATGAGCACTTCCTAAGTACCAGGCGTTATACTAAGCGCTGTGTATATATTCCCTGAGTCCCCAAGGCTACCCCATGAAGAGAAACAACTGGGCCAGGGATACTGGAACAGCTGAAGTGACCACATGGTCCCAGCAGCCCCCTGTCCTTCCTCTGCCTCACCAGCTATCCCACTCCAGGGTACTGCTGTCCGCTCAATTCTGCTCCTGGACTATGCCGGAAGCACTGTGAGGACGGCACCCATGACTTTCCTTCTCTCATGTATCCTAGTGCTTCGCGCAACGGCTGGAGCGTAGAAGATACTGAATAAATATTTGTTGAGTGAATAAGAATGAATAAATGGTGACCTGGCTGCAGTCCAAGCCTGCATGTTCTCTGACTTGTTTGGAACAGCCTTGGGTGAGGAGGGCAGCTCCCCAGTGAGAATGAGGCAGAGGGTCACAGGGCTGGTGCCTGATTGGTGACGTCAGCTGAGGGCTTGGGCTGGAGAATAGGACAATTCTGACGATAATCCTGGTCCTTTCTACAACTTGATTAAGTTTCTGAACAAAGATAGAACTCATTTAGTTATCTACTTAAGAGGAATTTCATCCTTGATAAGAAAAAAAATTGAAATGTAATAAATATTGACATGTGGTGGTTTAAAAAAAAGTTTGAATCAGTATTAGCCTTATTCACATGACAATTCATGTGTAAAGTGCCCTTCATGATTAAGCATTTATTAAAAATCCTTAATAGGGTATACAGTAAACAAACGAGAAAATATTATTCCTTTTTTATGGAAAACGTGAGTTACATTATAAAGAAATATTAATACTTTTTCCCATTTAAAGGAGAGAAAAATGTGCATCCACACAGATTTTTTTAAAACTATAATGACAAAGGGAACTAGTTAAAAAATTCTTTCCATTACAACACAACAACTAAAGACTATTTTTTGATGTGGATGATGGCCTAGTCAAATGATTTTTCACTTACCAAAACAACTCTTGGTCATGAAACCAACTTTTCTGAACATGCAATGAAAAAAATGTATAAGCATGCAGTCAACACGCAACGCTCAATCAATGCTGTACTTATGGCAAGGTCAGACATGCAGATCCGAACGCTAACATGTCCCCATGAACCCAACTTTAATGCTACCATGTGGTCTGCCCATTTCTTAGAAAACATGATGGGAGGGTAGTAGCTTCCTTAACCAGCCTCTTCTCTAATCAGTACCGCTCTGGAAGCAGAGACCTTCAGACTTCTGGGCTGCATGTCCTGAGACAAGTTACTTACCCTCTCTGAGCCTCTGTTCCCTCATATGGAAACTGGGGAGAATATCTGCCTTTGCATGGTTGTTGTAGGATCAGAAAAACATAGCAAGTGCTTAGTGAAGTGCTAGTGATTTAATAAATAGCAGTTGTTATTTTTCCATGAAGAGAAAAATTCAATTCAACAAATATTTATTAAGTTCCTACTATCTATGCTAGCTGACTGTTACTCAGTGATGGCCGCCTCTTTGGCTTAATCACCAAGACAATGTTTTGTTGTTGTTTTGCTTTTTGTTGTTTGTTTCAGTGTTGCTTAAGAGATGCCATCCCTCCCTCTACTTCTACCATCTCTGGGATGTCTAAGGACCCCCAGCTGCTAGGCTTTCCCAGGATTCTTCCTTAGTTCTGTTTGATTCTCTCACTCCCAAAGAGCATGTTATTTCATGCAACTATTTCCTTCGCCCCATCTCAAGCATGGAGATCTCATCAGAATGGGGTCATAGGCAGTCCCAACCTGGATCCTATATGTCTAATCCAGTCTAGAACCACAGCAGTAGGTTACTGCGATCCAATGGGGAGAGCTGGAGCATACTCGCCCCACAGAGTCTGCCCCCAAACCTCCAAATGCAATGTGCCTACTCAACACTTTAGGGAGGAGAGGACTGATCATTGTCAGAAACCTAAATGACATTCAAAAGAATACAAGATTGGCCATATATACTGTGAAATGGCATGGTTCTTTTAGTTCTACAACAGTTTATTAATTGCAAAATCTTCAGTAAGACAGAAAATAAAAATCAAGGCTATGAATACCATCTCCTGGATCACAGATGTTCTTTTTGGGCTTGTATGGTGCTTTAAAGATATTTGAGCCAGTTAGTAAAGCTGGGAGATTCCTCATAAAAAAATAATCTAGATTCCTACCTTTTCTTTAAAAATTCATACTGCCTAACACTGGATCCACTTAGCAATCACTAGCTGTAGCTGAGTACTTCTGCTCTTGTGAGATGGTATACCCCCCAGCTGCTGGGTTTTTCTTGAACTTTCTCTTCAAACCCACCTGGGGGATAGATCTGCTGCCAGCTCATAGCTTCTGCACAGGTTGCAAAGCGCTACACAAATATAACATTTTGAAAAGCTCAAGTTTTAAAAACTATACAGTATTACTTAAAAACTTGGCTAGTTTGATTAGTTTTTACAACATAATTTTCTTTGAGGCAATGACCTCAACAAAAGATTCCTTAAACCTGATTTAACAGTCCAGCACCAAATGCAGAATGCAAACGAGACGTACAATTTTCAAGTTTTTGGTTATTCTGGTAATTTTTTGCCAGTGCAAAATAAGGTAAAAGGGAGAAGATGCCCAAACTCTTCTTGTTAAAAACAAACGTTTATGGCGGCAATCTGAAGAAAACAAAAGTTAAGTCTTGAATGCACCAAGCCTGATAATTAGTTCTCTCCCAAACGCACTTCTAAAATGCAAAGCATACTCTCAGCATGCACCCACACATATCCGCACACACACATCAAGTCATGTCTTACAAATTCCCGAAGTGCACCAGGATTTCACTTCAGACTTGAAAAGGGTCCTCTTTCTGGAAAATGCAGACAACTTAGTAATATGCTTTATTTTATCCGTGATGCATAACAGCTTGTAACAAGAGGTGCCTGACTAGGGCTTCTTGAGACGAGTAAGTATAAAACATTATGGAACCCTCTTCCCTGAAGAAACGAGAATACATTTTATCTGTATTTCATAGGAGCAGGGGGTTGGGGATAATTTCTTCAGGTCGCCCCATCATTGTCAAGACTCCCAATGAGACCAGTTATTGCTGCATTCACTGTGCAGGCCAGTTGTCAGAAGGCTGAATATACTGGTATTCTTGTCAATTTATATATTTTTAATTAAACTATCTCATACTCCAGATTCATGCTTAAAAATAAAGTTATACTGAAAAAGCTACAGTACCTAAAAGACCGTTTTGGCAGAGGAGAAGGTAATCTAAGAGATAGTTCCTTCTCCCACATATTAACAATTTTCAAATGAATATTAATCCATGCTTTAGAAATGCCACTCATTGTACTGTGGGACACACCTGTTTAAAAGCAATTTATAGGTAATAATTTTTAACTTTCCTTGACTTCGCTGGCATATTTTAGCAATGCTCATGATGCATGTCAATCATCTCACTTTTACAGTGTGAAATGAGAATCTTCGAGCTCATTGGGATAATGTTGACTATACTTCTATGGCATCTTTTATGTTTTTATTATGTTATTATGCTACTATTTATGTTATTTTACCAACCTCAAATAGGATAGAGAAGGCTTGTGAAATGGTTTTCATAAAGGGCAAGACTAAGACATGTTACCATGGTGACTCTACCACCGTGGAGGCCAAGTTGCAGGCCTCTGAAAGGTCGGGCCTGCATGGCCTTCTGCCTCGCCAGCTAATCAACTGCTATCTCTGCAACAGAGAAAACCATCCACACTGTTTCCCACATCTGCAGGTAGGGTTGTGTCTGTGTGTGTTTTTTTTTTTTAAGATTTTATTTATGTATTTGACAGAGAGACAGCGAGAGAGGGAACACAAGCAGGGGGAGTGGGAGAGGCAGAAGCAGGTTTCCCGTCCCGCGGAGCGGAGAGCCCCATGCAGGGCTCGATCCCAGGACCCCAGGATCATGATCTGGGCCGAAGGCAGACGCTTAACGACCGAGCCACCCAGGTGTCCCTGCAGGTAGGTTTTTGTAACGATTTATGCTCGAGCGTTATAAAAAAAAAAAATCACTGGGTCTAAAGTACAGAGCATATCAAGTATACCATATACATTTCTTTCAGACTGTTTTTTGAAAAATCACACAGTCAGGGGTGCCTGGCTGGCTCGGTCAGTGGAGCATGTGACTCTTGATCTCAGGATCGTGAGTTCAAGCCCCAAGCTGGGTGTGGAGGCTACTTAACAAAATTTTTTAAAAAGTAAAAAAAAAAAATCACACAGTCATGTACATATGAGATCAAGTATATGAAAACCCAATTGACTGAAATCAAGAGAATGGCAAAACAGGGGTGCCTGGGTGGCTCAGTCGGTTAAGCGGCTGCCTTCGGCTCAGGTCATGATCTCAAGGTCCTGGGATCGAGCCCCGCATTGGGCTCCCCGCTCAGCGGGAAGCCTGCTTCTCCCTCTCCCACTCCCCCTACTTGTGTTCCCTCTCTCCTGTCTCTCTCTCTGTCAGATAAATAAATAAAATCTTAAAAAAAAAAAAAAGGCAAAATAACATCACACTGAATATCTACAGCTACACTACTACGGCAACCTCCAGTCACATGCAGCTACTTAAATTACACTACATGAAATTAAAATTTAGTTTCTCAGTCTCACTAACCTTATTTCAAGGGTTCAATGTTTTCACATATAGCTAGTAGCTACTGTATTGAACAGTGCAGATACAAACATTTCTACCATTGCAGAAAGTTCTACTAGACAGTGCTGGGAAAGAGCAAATACCCAAAAGACAAATGCTGGTAACCAAAAAATTACCTTTCTTTGGCGTGGAATAAACAGTCTAAATAAGCACCTTACTGCATTTCATTTTCAAACCATGGATGAGAAGAGTTTTGAATGCCAGAATTCACTTGCTGGTAATTGTCCACTGACAATACACCTCAGCAGCACAGTTCTGTGACACAGAGCTTTGCTTCCCCATGTGATTCTTTAATTCGAACTGATGCCTTGTAACCAAAGCTGTAACCATAAATTTCATGGCCTTATTTGGGAACCTACTATTTCACACCCAAGGTATCCATTTTTTCCTTCCTTCACCCTCATTCCTTCTCCATGATAGTTTCCTAATGTCAAGGGTCAAGATCTTTGCTAATCTCAGGACTGCAAGGAACCAGATTTGGCTCTAAACAGGCTTCCTTCGATTTGTAAATAGCAGCAATACATAGATTAAGATACTACCCAATAGTATAGAAATGTCTAATGCTTGAAGATGATGCATTCCAACAAGAAGTTTCTTTGTCAGAAATTTCATTATCAAAAAATAGGAGCAATGTAGGCGACCCCGCTGATGTATCCAGAACATCAATTACAAGAGGGAAGGGGACTTTAGCATAATATATAAAAAGACTAACTGAACTATAAAATGCTCTGGAGAACCTAAGATCTGGAAGCTCTGGGGCAGAGGAAAAGGAAGAAACCAACAGTGCTCAAGCCTGAAAGGACTGGGAGTCTCCAGGGCAGTCTGCAATGAGTTAGGCGGGGGCAGCTTTGGCCCCCGCTCCTCCTCCCCGGAGTGAGATCCCACCCAAAATGAAAATAACTGTGCAGCCTTCCGGGGCGTTTGCCTAATGTAGCTGTTCCCTCTTGTGCTGGAGTTGACAACTGGGAATGGTGGATGTCAGAGTTAGCCCTTGGGGTGAGAGAGCAGAAGAAAAGGTCCTGAGAAGCTTCAAGTGTAGGGGTGTCTGTGGGGCAGGGTCACTGAGGGGAGGAGAGCCCGGAGGAGAAAAAGATTAACGTTAAAGACAAATGAAACCAATTTCCTGATTTTGTTGCACTTGGAACCTCTTCAATGATTAATTGACAAAGAGGGCTATGTTCTGTAGAAAGTGGTGGTAATGCTGGCTTGCACGGTTTAAGATATTGGATTGTTTCTTGTTTTAACACGACTGACTTAATTATCAAAGAACAGTACCGTCAGAGTGTAATACATTTTGAACAAATGAGTTCCAATGGAGGTTTTCAAGGGCTACAAAAGCACTGAGACAATGCGAGAAAGAAGCAACATGGGAGGGCAGAAGTGAACTTACGAAAATCTAAATATTTTTCAGTATTTCGAAATAAAAATCTTTATACATAGCTCAAGAAAATGTTGGAAAGAGACAGAAAAACACTGAGGGGAAAACAGGCATTCTGATTTTGCCCGAATCCCCTATGCTCAGTACAGGCAAAGGCAGAATGAACCACCTAGCTCTGAGCAAAGTACCACTATCTTCAAGTGCCCATTACAAACAGCTGTGGAAGTGGCCATACAGTATGGCTGCCTTTGTCTAGGACTTGTCTCAAGTTTGACAGTGTCTGACTCATGATCAAATAATGAGGTTTCCTACCTTTAGGAGAGGGGCTAATTTTAAAAGTGAAGGTGATGCAAATCCACCTACAGAAATATTTAAAATAGAAAGTACGAGAATAGATGGAATTGGGTGGAGAATCTGAGACATTCGGCATTCCGGGGGCAAAAGATACTGACTGTATCCCAATGGCCTTTGCTAAGATGAAATGTCACTATGGAAAGGGCGTACTAGAAGACAGAGCGGCAGGGTTCCGGGTCCAAGTATAGAACGCGAGGTGGGACCCTGTGCCACCGACGCAGCACCTGAGCTCCTCATGTGATTGATGGGGCTAAGAAGGTGCCCTTCCTGCCTCAGGGAAACGCCGTGTTCACAGGCGGCCATGTGGAACAGCAAGAAGCACGTGCACCACAGGAAACACTAATGGGAGAAGCAACCTCGAGAGGTGACAGAGAGCACAAGCATGCTGTGAAGCCAGCAGAGAAGACAAACCTGTAATGCAACCAAAATAGGATGAGGAGTGTGGGAGTGAGGGTGTCACTTTACTTAGTATTTTAGTTTCTGCAAGAGTGAAAAAGAAGAGAAGAGGAAGAAAAAGCAAACTGTTCATCTATGAAAGAAGGAACATTCCTTCTGAGGTGAAACTGCTTTACAAGGGCTTTCAGAAGCTGCTCAGCAAAAGCTGCATGCTAGAGACCTTGATTTCTGAATACGGCTGCCTTGTTTCCACAAACCCTTCTCATTTCTTCTTCACAAAAACTCCATGACATAAACAGGACAGATACTCGCATTACAGATGAGAAAAACAAGGCCCAGAATGTTGAAGCATTCTGTCCTGAGCTTTAGGATAAGTGTCAAAGTCAACACTCATCAACTCCTCACATGACTTATGGGTGCTAAGCTTCCAGGTTCTATAATACTGAGTTCTAATTACCTAGAAAATAATAAAGCTTTCCAAGGAAGGTGACATTTCTTGATAAATCCCAGGAAGAGAAGTGTCTGCACAGTACTTCCTCAGGTGGGAATGACCTCCTACTCAATCAGCCTGGTGGCTCTGGCCGGGCACCATGAAGCACATGCCCAGGATATAGCCCTTCCCAGGACCCACCCCAAACTGAAGCAGCTGGATTCTTCATCCTCGCTCTTAAAAACAAGCAAACGAAAGTCAGTTTTGCTTCTTTAATGCTGTGCCTTCTGCTCTCCCTCTGCCTTCAAGGTGAGCCTCCCAGGCTTCCTCTGACAAGCGCATGAGTCCCAGCTCAGCAGACACTGTATCTTGGAAAAAGCTCCAGAAACTCCACAGTGCCTTTACTTTAGCAGTGTTGAGGGAACCCTAAGGCTTTCATTCTTTAAGAATGAAACCACGGCTCTTGGACTTGAAAAGAATGATGAGAGCTGGTTAGGCTTCAAGTAAATTAAGTAGAAATATGAAGTAAAATCAAGAAAAGAGAAGGTCAATTAAAATTACAGCACAACATATGATATCTTCAGAGTATTCTCCAACCTTAGAATTCATACAGTTATCTGAGGAGCTTACTCACAGTGATATTCTCTGGCTCCACTGCCAGAGATTCCGTATCAAGTGTGGGGTGGGACTTGGAACGGGCATTTTTTAATAAGCTTTCTGGGTAATTCTGTTCCAAATACTCCATAAGTCCCAACAGGAAAACGGTCTTGGAATGTTCAAGGAGAAAGGCTAGTCAACTGGACAGGTTCATCACAGAGCCATGGGAGCACCGGACTAAGAGAGGAGCAAGCGGGCAACGTGCCGCAGACGAGCGTCCCGAGCCCACAGCTCGTGTGGGCGCTTCACATACAGATAGATGACCGATCTGAGAATCCTACCTCAGCAAGCATGTGGCACGACAGAACTGCTTTCAAGGCATGTGTTCCTCGGTCTGAGACAGGGGCTTTCCACTCCGTATGGGATAGAGAAAGCCCAGGCAGCACACAAAAATAAGGTTGTGTTCATCCCACAATTTAAATGGTGAGAGGGAAGCTCTGATACAGAGGGAAGACTTTGGAATCAAAAGTCCATTCCCAACTCTGCTTATTTAGTCACTTTGTTTCTCTAGCTTCGGAACTCTAATTAGAGGCTGCAACCTACCTCAAGGGACAGTTGTCAAGAGTGAATGACCACAATATATCTTAATAAAGCCTTCTGTAAACTGTAATGCATCAAACAAAGATCAGTATAAAGAAACTGGAGGTTACTTTCTTAAACACTGATTGCAAGCATCTCACTGAGAAGTTGACAAGAATGGCAGGTTAAGTGTCACAAAGCCCAGCAGCATGCCAAAAAGAGGTGGGAAACAGCTGACTGGTAGAATCAGGAGAACTCACAGAACATTCTGGAAGAATGCAGGAAAACATCCCTTTCTCCACTGGTGGCAGAGATTGAGGAAGATAGGAGAGAAGGCTCAGCATTCCAGGGTACAGCTTTATTTTATACAAACGGTCACTCGTAGACTGTAGAGGGTATTCATTGCACTTGGGCTAAAGTCACAGTGAGAGTCCAGCAACTTCTTTCTCAACTACTGCCCATGTTGGTGACCAGGGACTTCTGCTCAGAACATGGTGATCTTCCATTGAGAACTGTGATGAGGATTTGGGTGGCTTCTTCTAAGAGGGTTGGGCCAGGAAAGGGACAGTGGCTCATTTGAGTATCTACGAATCTGGGGATCGGCTTAGCTACTTTTGGACAAAGGAAGAATATCTGCCCTACGAACTCCTGTGTTTTTGAAGGGGGGTCATAGTGAGGGATAGAAAGTGGCATTTTCCACTGCAGTTCACTTTGGAAAAAGCCAGTCTTGTTTCAGCTCAATGAGGAGACAAAGGACAGACTCAAACAGAGTGTGAGGAGAAAAAAGCCCATAGCGGTCTGATGTGGCAGCAGCGTGGCCAGTCTGGCTAAGAGATGGAGAAGGAGCCAGTTCAAGCCTGGGAGACAGGTGGGAAAACTGGAAAGGAAAGAGGTCAGCTAGAATTGCTGATTCCCACACCCTACCTCCCACCCTGAGCTTGTCATTTTTGTCAGAAGCTTTACTACGCTCATATAGGTGCGCTCTTTAGAAGGAAAAAAGTGGGAAGGTTATTTGCTATGCTTAGTTAAGAAAAAGCTTTTCAACAAAGAGACCACAATTATTTCTTTAATAACCTACCAATCAAGATGTCACACTAACTGATGGGTGAGTCCTTTTATATCATAACAGAAAACTGTCTCGTCACCTTCTGGTTCTTTTTTTTAAGATTTTATTTATTTATTTTGACAGAGACAGAGATAGCGAGAGCAGGAACACAAGCAGGGGGAGTGGGAGAGGGAGAAGCAGGCTTCCTGCCAAGCAGGGAGCCTGATGCGGGGCTCGATCCCAGGACCCCGGGATCATGACCTGAGCCGAAGGCAGATGCCTAATGACTGAGCCACCCAAGCGCCCCAATAAATAAAATCTTAAAAAAAAAAAAAAAAAGTTAGCTATTGATGACCTGGGGTGAGCCGGGAGGGGATCTTACTATGTACACAAAATAATGAAAGAGTTTTATTCAAAGAAAAGGGGAACTAGGAGAAAAGAACTATGATCCCTGAACAGCAGAAACACTGAATCCTAATTATGTGAGAAAGGAGCAAGTCAACTAATTAATAGGGTGTATGGGAAAAGAGGACCCAAGAGGTGGCAGAAAGACAACACAATTAATTGCACCACATTCTTAAGAAAATAATATGTCAATGATAGTGGAAACTGGGTAAGTTTGGTTGCAGAGAAACAATTTTGAATATGCAAATGTAACAAGTGTACAACTTACTGCAGAGCTCAAATATGACACTATATATGAACCATCTGAAATGGTTAAATCTATGCATCTGTCAGGTAGTATGGTTACTGAGGACAATGGCCAGGTCCATGTACCTGTCTGTAATCCACACAGTTAATAGCTTTTAAACCAAGCAGTCTTAATGATCACCCAGGAAATCCTGGCAAATGTTGCTAACAGTAATATGGCAAACAGAACTGCTTGATGTGAATTATAAGCATTTTAGATTTGCCTGTTACCCCCTTTGCCAGAAGGCTAACAAGGAGAAAAGGAGGAGAGTGATCACTTAGGCAGAAAAGAGGAGGAAAACGCAGAGGCCATAAATAATCTATCAGCCAGAGGAATAGCACCTGGACAATTAATATCTGATTGTTTAGGCAAAGCGATTACACACCCTGTAGTTGACAATACCCTGTCTTCATGTACCTAACATCTAATTACTGAAAGTACATAATTACCTATTTAAGAATATGGATGAGTTACTATCAGAAAAAAAATTTAGATCACTTGAGACTATCAGGAAGTTAATGAGTTGCCGGTTAAAACAATGGAACTGTTGGGGGAGTTGGGAATATTAATTCAGTCCAGAGCAGTCCTCTTTATAGGACCAGGAGAAACAAACTTGTTTCCAAGAAATGAGATCACTTTTTAAAAAGTATGTGATTAAACGAACAAAGAAAAAAAGGGACAAACTAAAAAACAGAGTCTTAACTATAGAGAACAGATGGTTATCAGAGAAGGGATGGGTGAAAGAGGTGAAGGGGGTTAAGAATATACTTATCACAATGAGCACTGAGTAATGTATAGAATTGCTGAATCACTATATTGTATACTTGAAACTAATATAATACTGTATATTAACTATACTACACTGGAATTAAAGTAAAATTTTTAAAAAGTAAGTGATTGTTTTGACATTCTTCTTACATGTAAAGGTTAGATATCTTCGAGATGTGAGAGGTTAAAAAAAAGCCTTTGGATCAGCAAATTTCATACGAATGTAACAAAAATAATAAATGAGCTTAATCAGCTTTGGTTAAAAACTCATTAGCCACGTGCATTTTTCTGTATGTATATTATATGCCAATAAAAAGTTAAAAAGAAAAACCTCATTAGTTGAAATACAAATGAAACTGTCAAAATAAATCCTGAAAAACAAAATGTTTTGACAGGGGTTTTGAAAGAATAGAACACAAAGAAAACACCAGAATAATGCTAATGGATAAGCACATTTCATGAGTCCCAAAGATTCCAATACTGCTGGTGACTGGGACCAAAAAACTGAAAAATGAATCCTCCTGGTGGCTACAGGTACTCTATTTCAAGGTGACATTAACAAGAAATAAATAAAACTTTTAAAAAGCAAAAAACATACAGGAAAACAATCCCCTTCTCCGATACTAGAAAATGAAAGCTTAGCTGTGGATTCATACCGACAGTAATGCTGGCTTTCTCCCAGCAACACCGGGCCTGCCTGGGTACCTATCGCCCCAGGCCCCCTGCAGAGTACTTCCCTTCCAGAACCAGTAGACTCAGCACATTTGGGAATTCCATTAATCCTGGTGGGTGGGGTGGTAACAAGTTTGTTTCTCCTCGTCCTATAAAGAGGACTGCTCTGGACTGAATTAATATTCCCAACTCCGCCAACAGTTCCACTGTAAGGATGCAGATGTCCAGTTTCGTATGCTGAATACAAACAAGATACCCCCAAAATATAACTAAACTGCAGACCACATCCACATTATCCGAATCTCTATGGGAACTAAGATTGCAGGACTTTATCATTTAACCAGTCTTCTCTTTAACAACACTGCAAATTTGGAGTTATGTTTCGCACCAGTAACCCAGTTCCTACAGCGACATATATGCATTTTATTTGGGCTATACTGATGTGACACAGAGTTCCATCTGTAGCCATAACACACACGAAACAGAAAAGTTGACTAGCATTGACTAGCATTGCTGGCATTACTTAATTTTAGTCTATGTAAACACTTACCTCTTTGACGCTATGTGTTACTGCCCATATCAGAAAAACTCTTGACATCACCTGGAAAGAAGTCAGGACAACAGAAGATGGAACAATTCCTGAAAGAAATTTTAGGATGGGTAAATAAATGTATATTGTACTAAGTTTCAACATGTAATACATTTTCTGAACCATTCAATTTTACTGTTTAGACATGAAACCATCTTGGGCAACTGAAACTTTATATAAACTGTTTTTCAATACAGTCAATATTAAAAACTTTTTTCCTTCAGGGATGCCTGGGTGGCTCAATCGGTTAAGTGTCTGCCTTCGGCTCAGGTTATGATCTGAGGGTCCTGGGATCGAGCCCTGCATCAGGCTCCCTGCTCATCGGAAACCTGCTTCTCCCTCTGCCTGCAGCTCCCCCTGCTTGTGCACTCTCTCTCTCCTGACAAATAAATAAAATCTTAAAAAAAAACAAAAAAAACCCCCCAAAACTCCAAATTTTTCCCTCCAAAACTCTAATATTGCTTCCCCCCAAAACAATAATATTGTTAATGCCAACAGTGTATCATGGAATCTAGGTACCCTTTTTTTTTTTTTTTTTAAGATTTTATTTATTTGAGAGAGAGTGCACAAGCAGGTGGAGGGGCAGAGGGAGAGGGAGAAGCAGGCTCCCCACTGAGCAGGGAACCCGACGTGGGGCTTGATCCCAGGACTCTGAGATCATGACCTGAGCCGAAGGCAGACGCTTAACCGACTGAACCTCCCAGGTGCCCCTCTAGGTACCTTTCTTAAAGCCTTTCAAAATCACTGGCCAAGTGCAATATATTTTACATTTATCATATAGAGAAAACAAAACCATCGCTTAACCACTAAAATTAGACACTGAAAGGTCATTTTATACTATGGGTTTCAAAAATGAATAGGCACCTATAAAAGGGAAATCAACTGTATTTGTATCTAATGAACATTAGCAACTCCTGCATATCATATGTACTATCTATACTGTATATTGATGTATTATCTAATGGTTAAATTATCTTTTAAAATTCACTTGAATATTTTGCCAATAAGCATACAAAAATCAAAGTTTATTATCTTTATAAATCATTCTCACCTTGTTCATTACAATAAACATTGGTATAATTATCCTTCCAATGTCCTGAAGTTATAACACTGGAATCATTAGTTATTTTAGATAACCATTAAGTTCTGCTAAGTTTAAATTTCTTTGGCCTCTCCTTTGAATTCCTACAATCACAACCCCTATGGAGAAACCAGCCACCACCATTACAAAAAACTCTTGCCTCCATTAGGTCATCTTAAACCCAGCAATAAGCCATTATCTGTAAGCCTCATTTTCTCATTGTAACTTTATACTGGTAAGGAACTGCTACTAAAATAAAATCTGGAAGCAGAATTATGGGTACCCAATTTAGCAGCTCCTCCATCCTCACCTCTTTGTCATTTCTCACTGGTCTTACTACTAGCAGCAACTACACTTACCAACTTCCTGGACATTTCAGGTTGCATGTGGGCCATTCCATACCTGCCAGGAGCCCTCATCATGGCTGCACATCTTCCTTCCACTCTAAAACTAACCTCTTCTTCAATACATCCACTGGACTATCCTAGACCAATTTTCATCCTTCCAAGCCTTCTAAAACACACTCAGACTTCTGAACATTTATAAAACAGAGAAACAACTTGCCAAAAGACTGTGTACAAATCAGAGATAGTATTGTCTCTATGGGTGTGGCTATGAAAGGAAATCACTTCATATCTCATTAAGAAAAAGAGATGCAAGATCCTGTTAGAATGTGTTTCTTGAAGATGATTTGGGCTTCGAAGAGGGACAGTTTAGTTCCCAAAAGCAAGTAACATGGACGTGTCAAGCAATGCTTGCCATATAAAGACACTCAATAAATCTTTGTAGAATGAATGAAAGAAAAATAAATGCATGGACATGTAGCCCAATGGAATACAGTTGAGAGTCTAGAAATAAATCCTTACATTTATAGTTACTTGACTTTTTTTTTTTTTAAAGATTTTATTTATTTATTTGACAGAGAGAGACACAGTGACAGAAGGAACACAAGCAGGGGGAGTGGGAGAGGGAGAAGCAGGCTTCCTGGCCAAGCAGGGAGCCCGATGCGGGGCTCGATCCCAGGACCCTGGGATCATGACCTGAGCCGAAGGCAGATGCTTAACAACTGAGCCACCCAGGCGCCCATTATTTGACTTTCAACAAGGATGTCAAGACAATTCAATGGAAAAATAACTGTCTTTTTTTTTTTTTTAAAGATTTTATTTATTTGACAGAAACACAGTGAGAGAGTGAACACAAGCAGGCGGAGTGGGAGAGGGAGAGGGAGCCCGATGTGGGACTTGTTCCCAGGACCCCGGGACCATGACCTGAGCCCAAGGCAGACGCTTAATGACTGAGCCACCCAGGCGCCCCTGTCTTTTCAACAAATGGTGCTGGGACAACTGGATAGCTGCATACAAAAGAATAGAGTTAGAACACTTCCTTATATCAAATACAAAAAAATTAACTCAAAATAGATTAAAAACCAAAATGGAAGAGTTAAAACTATAACACTCTTAGAAGAAAATATAAATGGGGGGGACAAGAGTCCAAGATGGCAGAGGAGTAGGAGACCTTAATTTCATCTGGTCCCAGGAATTCAGCTAGACAGCTATCAAATCATTCTGAACACCTGCGAACTCAAACGGGGATCTAAGAAAAGAGTAGCTGTAACTCTACAAATAGAAAAGCGACCACTTTCTGCAAGGTAGGAGGTGTGAAGTGAATCTCAGGTGTTACATGGGAAGATTAATCGCAGGGGTGGGGGGTCAGAGCCTCCATCAGCCGGCTACCAGCAAGTGATAGAGCAGCAGAGCACAAAATCGGAACTTTTAGAGGTCTGCTCTAGTGAGGGATGTTGCTCAGGTGCCTAAGTGAGGGTGCAGTGTTAGCCAGGACAGTGTGGTCTCAGGACCCTTAGGGTCACAGAAAGACCAGGGGTGCCTGAGTGCAGCAGAGCTCCCAGGTATCAGAGCGGAGAAGCCGGCTGCCGAGATGGAGCCGAGGCGTGGGCTCTCAGCTCAGGGTTGCCATAAACAGTGATCTGTGGCACAGTCAGGCCACTGCTCCTCCAGCAGGGACCCAACAAGCGGGAGATCCGGGGAGATGCCCCTTCCTCCCCAGGGAGGAGCGGCGTGGGAGCGCATGCACGGATCTGCTAGGTTTGGAGACTCCACACGGGGTCACGTGCCAGAGATAGAAATGCTCTGTCACAGGCCGGGTGAGCACGGAGAGCGGCCGGAGACTGGGGAGATGGGAGTGATTGACTGCTTTTCTCTGGGGGCTCACTGAGGAGCGGGGCCCCGAGTTCTCGGCTCCTCCAGGGCCAGAGATAGGGGGGGCCGCCATTTTCATTCTTGTCCTCTAATGCTGCGTGGAAAGCTTTCAGGGAACGAAAGCCACGTAGAGCAAACCAAACCGGAACGGATTACTTAGCCCAGATGGGCAAGGGCAGTACAATTCCGCCTCGGGCAAAGACATTTGAGAACCACTGCAACAGGCCCCTCCCCCAGAAGATCAGCAAGAACATCCAGCCAAGACCAAGTTTACCCATCAAAGAGAACTGCAAAACTCCAGCGCTAGGGGAATACAGCACATAGAATATATATTTAAAAAAAAAAAAAAAAAAAAGTAGGAAGGGAAAAATGAAGGGGCGGGACTCGGAGGGGGAGACGAACCATGAGAGACTATGGACTCTGAGAAACAAACTGAGGGTGGGGGGATGGGTTAGCCCGGTGATGGGTATTAAAGAGGGCACGTATTGCATGGAGCACTGGGTGTTATACGCAAACAATGAATCATGGAACACTACATCAAAAACTAATGATGTAATGTATGGTGACTAACATAACACAATAAAATAAATAAAATAAAATAAATAAAATAAAATAAAATAAAAAAATAAAAAATAAAAAAATAAAATAAATAAATAAATAAATAAAATAAATAAAATAAATAAAATAAAATAAAATAAAATAAAATAAGAAAAACAAAACAACCCACAAAGAATTCATGGCTTTTTTCCTATGATTCTTTAGTCTTTCAAAGTTAACTTTTTTTCTTTCCTTTTCAACCAATTTCTTATTTTATCAACTTTTTTTAAATCTTAATTTTCATTTTTACAGTTATAGGCTATCCCTTCATTGTATTTAGTCTGATTTTTGTTTATAAGTTTTTCTTTCTTTACAATTTTGGGATGCAGTTTTCTTCTAACAGACCAAAATACACCCAAAATCTAGTGAATGACTCTGTTCTATTCATCTGTCTGATCATATTCTTTTTGTTTTTTCTTCCTCCTTTTGTTTTTGTTTTGTTTTGTTAAAATCTTTTTGAATTTTCATCTTTACAGTTACATTCTATCCTTTCAATGTACTTAATTTTATTTTTGTATATATACATTTTTCTTTCTTTACTATTTTAAGATATAGTTTCTTCTAACAAATTGACAAAAACCACTCAGGAGATAGTGTATTGCTCTGTTCGGTTCACCTGTTTGTTTATATCCCTTCCTTTTTGTTGTTGTTGGATTTTTTTCCTCTTTTGTTTTTTCTTGCCTTTTAATTTCAATTTTTACAGTTACATTCTATTCTTTCATTGTATTTAATTTTATTTTTGTACATATATGTTTTTCTTCTTTACAATTTTGGGATCTAGTTTTCTAAAAAACAGACCAAAATACATACATAATCCAGTGTATTGCTCTATTCTGCTCACCTGTCTGATTATATTCTTTTATTTTCTTTAATTTTTTTTCCTGGTTTCGGGTCTCTCCTGATTTGTTTAGTGTATTATTTCTCTGGGGTTGTTGTTGCCATTTTATTTTGTTCTCTCATTCATCTGTTGTTCTCTGGACAGAATGACAAGATAGAAAAACTCACCTCAAAAAAGAGAACAAGAGGCAGTACTGACTGCCAGGGACCTAATCAGTACAGATATAAGTCAGATATTGGAACTAGAGTTCAGAATAACGATTATAAAGATACTAGCTGGGCTTGAAAAAAGCATAGAAGACACTAGAGAATCCCTTTGTGGAGAAATAAAAGAACTAAAATCTAACCAAGTTGAAATCAAAAAGGCTATTAATGAGATGCAATAAAAAATGGACGCTCTAACTGCTAGGATAAATGAAGCAGAAGAGAGAATTAGTGATATAGTAGACAAAATGATGGAGAATAAAGAAGCTGAGAAAAAGAGAGATAAACAACTACTGGATCATGAGGGGAGAATCTGAGAGATAAGTGATGCCATAAAGCGAAACAGTAGTAGAATAACTGGGATCCCAGAAGAAGAGGAAAGACAGAGAGGGGCAGAAGGTATGTATATTGAGGCAAATGATAGCAGAGAACTTCCCAATCTGGGGAGCGACAGGCATCAAAGTCCAGGAGGCAGAGAGAACCCCCGTCAAAATCAATAAAAACAGTTCAACACCCTGATACACACTAATGAAACTTACAAATCTCAGAGACAAAGAGAAAATACTGAAAGCAGGTGGGGACAAGAGGTCTGTAACCTACAACAGGAGAAACATTTAGATTGGCAGCAGACCTATCCAAAGAGACCTAGCAGGCCAGAAAGGACTGGCATGATATATTCAGGGTGCTAAATGAAAAAAAAAAAAAAAACTTTATCCAGCTAGGACATCATTCGAAATAGAATACTTTATCCAGCTAGGACATCATTCGAAATAGAAGGGGTGATAAAAAGCTCTGAGGGCAAAGAGAAACTTAAAGAATTTGTGACGACCAAACCAGCCCTACAAGAAATATTACAGGAAATATTAAGGAAAGAAAGAGCCCAAAAGTAACATAGACCAGAAAGGAACAGAGACAATATACAGTAACAGTCACTTTACAGGTAATACAAATGGCACTAAATTCATATCTTTCAAAAGTTACCCTGAATGTAAATGGGCTAAATGCCCCAATCAAAAGACACAGGCTATCAGATCAGATAAAAAAGCAAGACCCATCAATAAACTGTCTGCAAGAAACTCATTTTAGACCCACAGACACCTCCAGATTTAAAGTGAGGGGGTGGAAAACCATTTATTATGCTAATGGACATCAAAAGAAAGCTGAGGTGGCAATCTTTATATCAGACAAATTAGATTTTAAACCAAAGACTGTAATGAGAGATGAGGAAAGACACTATATCATAATTAAAGGGTCTATTCACAAGAAGATCTAACAATTATAAATATTTATGCCCCTAACATGGGAGCAGCCAATTAGTAACAGAATTAAAGAAACACACTGATGATAATAGGGGACTTTAACACCCCTCTCACTACAATGGACAGATTATCTAAGCAGAAGATCAACAAGGAAATAAGGGCTTTTTTTTTTTTTTTTTTAAGATTTTATTTTTTGACAGAGAGACAGACAGTGGGATAGGGAACACAAGCAGGGAGAGTGGAAGAGGGAGAAGCTGGCTTCCTGCTGAGCAGGGAGCCCAGTGTGGGACTTGATCCCAGGACCCTGGGATCATGACCTGAGCCAAAGGCAGACGCTTAACGACTGAGCCACCCAGGCGCCCAGAAATAAGGGCTTTGAATGACACACTGGACCAGAGGGACTTCACAGATATATTCTGAACATTCCATCCTAAAGCAACAGAATACACATTCTTGAGTGCACATGGAACATTCTCCAGAATAGATCACATACTGGGTCACAAATCAGGTCTCAAGCATTATCAAAAGATTGGGATCATTCCCTGCATATTTTCAGACCACAATGCTTTGAAACTGGATCTCAATCAAAAGAGGAAATTTGGAAAGAACTCAAATACATGGAGGCTAAAGAGCATCCTACTAAAGAATGAATGGGTCAACCAGGAAATAAAAGAAGAATTTAAAAAAATGCGGGGCGCCTGGGTGGCTCAGTCGTTGGGCATCTGCCTTTGCCTCAGGTCATGATCCCAGGATCCTGGGATCGAGCCCTGCTTCGGGCTCCCTGCTCCGCGGGAAGCCTGCTTCTCCCTCTCCCACTCACCCTGCTTGTGTTCCCTCTCTCGCTGTGTCTCTCTCCATCAAATAAATTAAAAAAAAAAAATTTTTTTTTAAATTCATAGAAACAAATGATAATGAAAACACAACTGTTCAAAAGTCTTTGGGATGCAGCAAAAGTGGTCCTAAGAGGAAAGTATATAGCAATACAAGCCTTTCTCAAGAAACAGGAAAGGTCTCAAATACACAACTTAACCTTACACCTAAAAAACCTGGAGAAAGAACAGCAAATAAAGCCTAAATCCAGCAGCAGAAAAGAAATAATAAAAGATTAGAGCAGAAATCAATGAAATAGAAACCAAAAGAACAGTAGAACAGATCAACTAAACTAGGAGCTGGTTCTTGGAAAGAATTAGTAAGACTGATAACCCCCTAGCCACACTTAATAAAAAGAAAAGAGAAAGGACCCAAATAAATAAAATCATGAATGAAAGAGGAGAGATCACAACCAACACCGAAGAAATACTATTATAAGAACATATTATGAGCAACTATGTGGAAACAAATAGGCAATCTGGAAGAAATGGATCAATTCCTAGAGACATATAAACTACCAAAACTGAAACAGGAAGAAATAGAAAACCCGAAAAGACCCATAACCAGCAAGGAAATTGGAGCAGTAATCAAAAATCTCCCAATAAACAAGAGTCCAGGTTCGGATGGCTTCCCAGGGGAATTCCACCAAACATTTAAAGAAGAATTAATACCTATTCTTCTGAAGCTGTTTCAAAAAATAGAAATGGAAGGAAAACTTCCAAACTCTTTCTATGAGGCCAGCATTACCTGATCCCCAAACCAAAGACTCCACCAAAAGGGAGAATTACAGACCAATATCCCTGATGAATATGGATGCAAAAATTCTCACCAGAATCTAGCCAATAGGATCCAACAGTACATTAAAAGGATTATTCACCACAACCAAGTGGGATTTATTCCAGGGCTGCAAGGATGGTTCAACATCCGCAAATCAATGTGATACAATACATTAATAAAAGAAAAGGACAAGAACCATATGATCCTCTCAATAGATGCAGAAAAAGCATTTGACAAAGTACAGCATCCTTTCTTGATTAAAACTCTTCACAGTGTAGGGACAGAGGGAACATACCTCAATATCATAAAAGCCATTTATGAAAAGCCTACAGTGAATATCATTCTCAATGTGGAAAAACTGAGAGCTTGTTCCCTCAGGTCAGGAACACGACAGGGATGTCCACTATCACCACTGCTATTCAACACAGTCCTAGAAGTCCTAGCCTTAGCAATCAGACAACAAAAAGAAAGAAAAGGCATCTGAAATGGCAAAAAAGAAGTCAAACTTTCACTCTTTGCAGATGACATGATTCTCTATGTGGAAAACCCAAAAGACTCCACCCAAAAATTGCTAGAACTCATACAGGAATTCAGCAAAGTGGCAGGATATAAAATCAACACAGAGAAATCAGTTGCATTTCTATACACTAGCAATGAGACAGAAGAAAGAGAAAGTAAGGAGTCAATCCCATTTACAATTGCACCCAAAACCGTAAGAGAGCTAGGAATAAACCTAACCAAAGAGGTAAAGGATCTGTGCTCAGAAAACTATAGAACACTCATGAAAAAATTTGAGGAAGACACAATGAAATGGAAAAATGTTCCATGCTCATGGACTGGAAGAACAAATATTGTTAAAATGTCTATGCTACCTAGAGCAATCTACAAATTCAATGCAATCCCTATCAAAATGCCATCAACTTTTTTCACAGAGCTGGAACAAATCATCCTAAAATTTGTATGGAACCAGAAAAGACCCCAAATAGCCAAAGGAATGTTGAAAAAGAAAACCAAAACTGGTGGCATCACAAAGCCAGACTTCAAGCTCTATTACAAAGCTGTAATCATCAAGACAGTATGGTACTGGCACAAAAACAGACACAGATCAATGGAACAGAATCCAGAATCCAGAAATGGACCCTCAACTCTATGGTCAACTAATCTTCAACAAAGCAGAAAAGAATGTCCAATGGAAAAAAGACAATCTCTTCAACAAATGGTGTTGGGACAATTGGACAGCCACATGCAGAAGAATGAAACTGGACCATTCCCTTACACCATTCACAAAAATAGACTCAAAATGGATGAAAAGACCTAAATGTGAAACAGGAATCCATCAAAACCCTAGAAAAGAACACAGGCAGCAATCTCTTTGACCTTGGCTGCAGCAACTTCTTGCTAGACACATCTCCAAAGGCAAGGGAGACAAACGCAAAAATGAACTATTGGGACTTCATCAAGATAAAAAGCTTTTGCACAGCAAAGGAAACAGTCGACAAAACCAAAAGACAACCAACAGAATGGGAGAAGACATCTGCAAATGTCTTATCAGATAAAGGGCTAGTATCCAAAATTTATAAAGAACTTATCAAACTCAACACCCAGAGAATAAATAATCTAATCAAGAAATGGGCAGAAGACATGAACAGACATTTCTGCAAAGACATCCAAATGGCCAACAGAAACATGAAAAAATGCTCCACATCACTTGGCATCAGGGAAATACAAATCAAAGCCACAATGAGACATCACCTCACACCAGTTAGAATGGCTAAAATTAACAAGTCAGGAAATGACAGATGTTGGTGAGAATGTGGAGAAAGGGGAACCCTCCTAGGCTGTTGGTGGGAATGCAAGCTGGTGCAGCCACTCTGGAAAAAAGTATGGAGGTTCCTCAAAAAGTTGAAAATAGAGCTACCCTATGACCTAGCAATTGCACTACGTGGTATTTGCCCCAAAGACACAAATGGAGTGATCTGAAGGGGCACCTGCACCCCAATGTTTATAGCAGCAATGTCCACAATAGTCAAACTATGGAAAGAGCCCAGATGTCCACTGACAAATGAATGGATAAAGAAGACACACACACACACACACACACAATGGAATATTACTCAGCCATCAAAAAACCCAAAATCTTGCCATTTGCAATGAAGTGGATAGAACTAGAGATTATGCTAAGTAAAATAAGTCAATCAGAGAAAGGTAATTATCATATGATCTCACTGATATGTGGAATTTAAGAAACAAAACAGAGGATCATAGGGGAAGAGAAGAAAAAATGAAACAAGACGAAACCAGAGAGGGAGACAAATCATAAGAGACTCAATCTCAGGAAACAAACTGAGGGTTGCTGGAGGGGAGGGGATGGAGGGATGGGGTAACTGGGTGATGGACATTAAGGAGGGCATGTGATGTAATGAGCACTGGGTATTTTGTAAGACTGATGAATCAGAGACCTGTACCTCTGAAACCAATAATACATTATATGTTAATTTAAAAAAAAGATTATATGGTCAGGTCAAACTCTGACCCTCCTCCCCAGCATTTTAGCAAAGATAAAATTCAAATGATGTCTTTAGTAAAAAATGATCGCCTTCTTTAAAAGATTGCATTAAAGATTAAAAAAAAAAGAGGAAGAAAACATAAATGTGAATCTTTGTGACCTTGGATTAGGCAATGGTTTATTAGCTATGACACAAAAAGCACAAGAAAACACAGACCTCATCAAAATTAAAAACTTATGGGTTTCAAAGGTAAAAGTGAAAAGACTACATACAGGAGAAAATATCTATGAATTGTATGTAATAAAGGACTTATATCCAAAAAAAAGAATTAAAAATTTTTTTAAATTAAAAAAAAATTTTTTTTTTTTAGAGAGAGAGAGGGAGGAGAGGGGCAGAGGGAGAGAGAAAATCTTAAGCAGGCTCCATGCCCAATGCAGAGCCTGACAGGGGGCTTAATCTCACAATACTGAGTTCATAACCTAAGCTGAAATCAAGAGTCAGATGCTTAACCAACTGAGCCATCCAAGTGCCCCGAAAATAAAGAATTCTTACAACTCAATAATAAAAGACAAATAACCCAATTAAAAAATAGGCAAGGAATCTGAATAGACACTTCTCCAAAGAAGATATCAAATGGATAATAAAGACATGAAAAGATGCTCAAATCATTAGTCAGCAGGGAAATGCAAATCAAAACCATAATGAGATATACTAGGATGGCTATAATCATCAGATACATTATTACAGAGAATAACAAGTGCTGGCAAGGATGTGGTAATATTGGAGCCCTCATACATTGCCGTTAGGAATATAAAATGGTATAGCTACTCTCTGAGAGTACCTCAAAATGTTACATATGGAATTACCATATGACCCAGCAATTCTACTCCTAGGTATATATGTACGGAAGAGAAACAAAACATATGCCCAAACACTGGCAGTGAATGTTCATAGTGGCATTCATCTTAACTCCAAACTGGAAACAATCAAAATGTCCAACAACAGATGAGTGGATCAATAGAACGTGGTATATCTACACAATGGAACATTAGAAATAAGTAAAAAGTAATGAATAATAAATAAAAAGAAATGAAGTACTGATACATAGTATAATATTGATGAACTCTGAAAACATGCTGACTGAAACAGCCAGTGACAAAAGACCACATGTTACATGATTCGGTTTATATGAAAAGTCAAGAAATGACAAACTATAGAGACAGAAAGTAGATTAGTGGTTAACGGGGGCTAGAAGGTTAGGACGGAAACTGGGAGCAACAGCTAAAGGGTACTGGGTTTCTTTTTGGGCTGATGAAAATATTCTAAAATTGACTGTGGTAATGGTTGCACAACTCTGTGAATACTGAATTATATACTCTAAATGGGTGAAATATATATGTGAATAAAGCTTTTATAAAAAAATAAATATATGAATTAAGCACAAAGCCTGGTGATATAATATGTAATACTGCTAAAGAAGCTAAATCAGTGAGTCAAACATTAAGTGAATATACTTAGCCAGATTATACTGTAGATTACATTACCAGAAAATCTAAAGATCAATAATCAAAGGCTTTCCTAAATGAATTATTAAGCATTTGCTGCTTAAGGAAAGACCACCAGTATTTCTAGTTTCTTTTTTTTTTTAACTCAAAGACTAGCAGCTCATCACATAAAAATATTTTTTTCCCTTTCATTTCTGCTTTCTTCTTTTGCCATTGAAACAATGGGTTAGACTGCTAATGGTCTGACCAGTGCTCCAGGGTTGCTGATATATTTTGGTGGGAATCAAGAAGTCCAGAATCTGGACCTCAGATTTCCAACTTCAAAAAACTAATTTTATCCCATTCATGAGCAAAAATCAGGCTCTTGGGAGACTGACTCAGACTAATCAAATCCAGAGGAGTCTAGATAATAAACCAAAATGTCATTTTATTCACTTACAACAGAAGCACAGCCTTTGTAATAACTGAATGGTTGGGATTTTAGAGACCCTCATCTAGGGGCACTTTTTTCCTCCTATGGAAATCAGAATGCTTGTTAGGAAGTGTGACTTCAACGAAGGGATCTGGTTGTTCTGAGGGATGAATATTGCAATTTGGTGGAATCCTTCTTTACTCTAGAGCTCCCTTTCATAGGGAATATGAAGATTTATATATGTCTTCCATTTGAAAGTGCTAATCAAAAATTATGTTGTTTTTTGCCAAAAACATTTATTCCTTAGGTAGGTTTCCCACCAGTCTTTCCTTCTAAGTATACATATATACATTTTTAAAGATTTTATTTATTATGTTGGAGAGAGAGAGAGAGCACACGTGCATGAGCAGAGGGAGTAGCAGGCAGAGGGAGAAGCAGGCTCCCCGCTAAGCAAGGAGCCCGATGCGGGACTTGATCCCAGGACCCTGGGATCATGACCTGAGCCGAAGGCAGATGCTTAACCAACTGAGCCCCCCAGGCGTCCCCTCTTCTAAGTATATTTTTAAATACAGTTCAACTTCTATTGTTTATACTATTTGTAGTTTGTTTTTCTCACTTAAAATTTTGAGAAATTTTCTTACAACATATTCTTCAAAATATTTTAACTTGAGTCATAGTATTCCTTTGAGTGGAATATATTTGTTTATCTATTCTCCTTCTGTGAGACATTTAAATTTCTCAAATTTCTTGATATAAAAGAATAAAATATTACAAATAATACTTAAAAAAATTTCTGAGGCTTAGACAAAAATTTTCTTAAAGGATTATTTCCTTGGGATAGTTCCCAGAAGTAGAACTACTAGATCAAATGCTATGAATGCCTTTAAAGATCTTGAAATACATTGCCAAATTGCTCTCCAAAACATCTGTATTAATATACACTCCCACCAGCAGCATATAGCCTGGCTGCTTTAGCCTACCCCTCAAAGTAAATTTAAATCTTAATAAGTTAGGGAGTAAAAAGCCAGTAAATTTAAATCTTAATAAGTTAGGGAATAAAAAGCTGATCAATGCTTTCTAATTTGATGCAGATGCAGAGATGTTTCCGGCTTTGCCTGCAGGTGCTCCTAAATTCCCTATTCAGGAAATTGCCTATTTAGTATTTAGGCACCTGAATTTCCCCCAAATGATGCATTCATACCAACTCTCAATTGGTTTCTGTGGCATATGTACCTACCTCAACTGGTCACCCAGCAAACAAAAGTTTTGGTTCTAGCCTGACAGCCCAATCTCAAAATGTCTGCTCTACTAGACCAGTCAAAAGGCCAGCGGGAAGAAGGACCCCTTATATAAGGAAAACCATCTGAAGACCAGGATCTCCAAATTTATCTTTGGAGTTAAGCCAGATGGAATTATCTTTGCCCTGAACAGAACTGATATCATTGAGTTGGGTGTATTGTTATTGTCAGCTGGATTTCATGAAATTAAAAAAGAAATAAAAAAAAGAATCATTATTTGCTGTAGGAATGGTATGCAGTATAACATCCACTCTATCACTCAATGCCCCTTACATTATCCCTAGGTGGGAAGTCTGTTTTAGAAATCAATGCTAAGTAATATTTACGCCTCTCCAATCTGATAGGATTTCTATAACTCAATTGCCCTTTTCTTTTATTATTTTAATTTTAGTGTAGTTAACATACAGTGTTATATTCTCAGTTGCCCTTTTCAACATGGTAGTCAGAAAGTTTCAAGCCAAATCTGAAGCATACTACATTATTATATTTCCTGTAGAAGTTATACAAATCATTGTGGAATGAGGAGTATAGACAGACTAAATCCTCTTTCTTTTCTAGACTTCTTGCAGTCACTCCCAATGTGATTGCATTTATTATGCCATTATCCCTTATTTGAACACAATGACACAGCATGTTAAAACTACCTACACCTCAGATTTTTGGTTGTTGATTACTTAAGTTGGTTGTTTTCAGACAACGAGAGACTCTGTAATCTTATCAGTAAGCCATCACTAGGACAAAATTCATTAAAAAAAGACTTACCAGGCATCTATTATTCATTAATTGAATTCAACAAATATTTTTGGAGTACCTACTTTATGCCAAGTACTGTTTTCCATGCTGGGGATATAATGGTGAATGAGATATGTCTCTGCCCTCATGAACTTACACTCTCAGGCTGTAATGATTTGCTTTGGGATAGCTCTTATTTTTAGGACTTTTTCCTAAAGGCGATGTGAGGCAACTAAACATTTGTAAACAGAATGGCATGATTACTTCTTGGTTTCAGAAAAACTTCTCTATCAGCAGGGCACATCTTTGGCAAGACGAGGTTATAACTTGAGAAATAATTATGGGAATTTATGTTGAAAGGGCAATGAACTTTTGAAGCAAAACACTGGCAGATAAAAGAAACAGGCATTTATTATGTGTGGAGTGTGTGTGTGTGCGTGCGCGCGCGTGTTATTAAACAAAAGCTGTATAAAGGGATCTGGCAAACAGTTGTGTGTGTGTATGTGTTAAGCAAAAGCTGTATAAAGGGGATGTGGCAAACAGTTGTGTGTGTGTGTGCGCGTGTGTGTTAAGCAAAAGCTGTATAAAGGGGGTCTGGCAAACAGTTGTGTGTTAAGCAAAAGCTGTATAAAGGGGATCTGGCAAACAGTTTGACTCTCCAGAACCAGGGTGCTCCGAGGACTCTCTGGCCCGGCAGAAGTCGGCAGCACTGGAAATCCTCCCTGTTCGGAACAGCCCTCAAATGGACCAGGTTAGTGGGTTTAGGAGATTAGCTACTTAGGACCAAGACTGGTTTGCAAGTCACATATAGTCAGGCAGGTTGGAGCAGAGCAGGATAGTGTTCAGCTGGAGCCCACAAACAGAAAAGGAGTCCACCATCAATCATCAAGGAATACATGGTAATGGAGGCCAGACCAAAGCAAGGCAGGCAACACAAAGCTGGTGCCAGTAACTAAACTAAATGATGGCAAGTGAAACCAGAATCTCCCTACCCAAATACCAAATCCACTGAACTAAAAGTAGCAATATTCAATAACAAAAACAACACTCACCAGCAGCAACCAAAAAGGAATGGGGTAACAACTGTATGCCACATATTTTTAAAAGTTCTAGCCAAAAAAGGAAAGATTATTGCACACCTCCTACTCTATCCCCATCTCCCAAAAATGGTATTGGTGAATCAACACAATTTTGAGAATTTTCACCAACAGGCTCAGATTTGGAGAGAAACACAAATTTCTGAGTGGAGTGCGACAGACATGGAGGCTGGAAAGTGATGGTAAAGTGGAGGATGTGACTAACCAGGAGCCGCCTCAAGGATGTCAACCCTTTCCGATCCCACACTGAGCTGGAGGACTGGCACAAATTTCCCTATGGGAATGGGATATACTTTTTAGGAGGTGGCAGAATCCCAGCATGGAGTAATTAAATCTCAGAAAGGAAGGAAGAGCTCATGTGTTTTTAAATAAGTAATTCATTTGCATTGTTCAAAGTAAGTATAAAAAGATATATAGAGAAAAGTCTCCCTCCCAATCCCATCCTACTACCACTCAGGTGCCTTTTCCACAGGCAACTAATTATTAATTCCTTGTCTATCACTCCAGAAATATATTTTAGGTATATAACAGCAAATATGTAAACGAATGCATAAAGATGTATTTATATTCATCCTTTTTTCCAACTTTTTACATAATGGCAGCACTTTATACACATTGTTCTATACTCTGCTTTTCTTCCCTTAAAAATATCCTGAAGAGCTTTCTTCATCAATACATATATACACTGTTTTAATTACTGAGACTTTATGTCTTAATATCTATGCACTCTCCTAAGCCTTATCCCTATGTCCTCAGCATGTACAAAAATATGTAAAACAGGAAAAGTCCAATCCTAAATTGTAGCTCAGTGGGGAAAACAACTGAATAAACACTGTGGACATGCAGCCAGGGAGAATTCAGTAACATCTATATCAGAGCAAAAAAAAAGGCTGCACAGGGCTCCTCACACTTTAGAAAGATAGAGAGGCATGAAAACCATACAAATGTAATATAAGAAAAGAAAATAATAAAGCATGCATTACATTTAGAGGAAAGTAAAAAATTAAAACAACTGGAAAGAAGATAATAGTTATGGAAAACAAAGGCAATCCAACAAAAGAATTGTTATCCCCGAAGTAGAGAACCCAATATATTAAACAGAAAATGTATTCAGGGGTATAATCCAAGAAATTTAAGAACCAAATTTGTACTGAAAGAATACACTGTGTTCCAGGAAAAAAACTGATAGTGAATGAGTAAAACCAAGAAATTTCTTGGTTACAAAAATACTTCAGGGATCCAGACCAAAAAAAAAGCAAGTCACCTACAAAGTAGCAAGAAAATCAGCCTGGCTTCAGACTTCTCCACAGCACAACATCCAATGTCAGAAGACAATGAAGCAACACTACAAAGGTCTGAGGGAAAAGAAAGTACATCCAAGAATATTATACCCAGCCAAGATGTCATTCTAGCACAATGGCAAACGGTAAACATCACTAAATATGAAAGGACTTGCCACATAATGCCTATGCAACCAATGTTCTTAAGAAACACATGCTATCAAAAATTCAGCCAAACAAGAGATGAATCAAAATAAAGAATTCAGGAACGGAGAAGTCATGGTCAAAGGGCCCAGAGTAGGCAATGAATCCTTTCAAATATAAAGCTAAGACTAAACAATTATGCTAACTATGGCCACAGAACATAGTATAAATGCTTATGAACCATAATAATATATTAATAATATAATAATGGGAGCCAGGGAAGAAGAGATGGAAGGAGAAGTGAGAATATTAATTTCCTTAATAGAATTAGGAGATACCACCAAAAACTAAAATATAGCCAAATGTAATTCTAAACTAAATTTTTGTAACTTTTTGTTAAACTTTAAGGGACTTTCAATAAATAGTATATCTCATTGGAAAAAGATTTTATGTTTATTAATAAAAACAGTGATTTTAATGAAAAATAACATGTATAGCATGAACTTATCTTGATTCTTCCATCCATCTACTTTTTTCTTTTCTTAATATATACGTGAAGGAAACCCTTTCCAGGATGGTATTTATCTAATATTAACGAAGATTAGTTCTAAAATGGTAGAATTTGGAGTCATTTGTAAACTTTGCTCTTTGTACTTTTCCACATTGCTTGAACTCCTGACAAAACACATGAATTAAATTTCAAAATTAATAAAATCATTACTCTTTTAATTTTTTTTAAAGATTTTATTTATTTATTTGAGAGAGAGAGAACACATGAGAGGGGATAGGGTCAAAGGACGAAGCAGACTCCCTGCCGAGGAGGGAGCCCGATGCGGGACTCGATCCAGGGACTCCAGGATCATGACCTGAGCTGAAGGCAGTCGCTTAACCAACTGAGCCACCCAGGCGCCCTAAAATCGTTACTCTTAACGAGAAACATTTGGCACCAGCACAAAGATAATTCTGAAACTGAGCTAATTGCAATTTTAAACAGGAATTTTCTTAACTATTTCTCTTACATTCAAGCTAATCTCATGGAAGTAAAATATTTCTGGCCAAATGAAGAAAAGAGTGGGAGTGTGGGACTCAAGGAAGATGACTGGCTTTTTAAAAAATATATTTTTTAAAGATTTTATTTATTTACTTGAGAGAGAGAGAGCAAGCAAGAGAGAGCACGAGTGGGAGAGAGGGGTAGAGGGAGAGGAATAAGCAGACTCCCTGCTGAGTAGGGAGCCTGACATGGGGTTCGATCCCAGGACCCCAGGACCCCAGGACCATGACCTGAGCTGAAGGCAGATGCTTAACCGACTGAGTCACCCTGGCACCCCTTTTGTTTAATTTTTAAAAGGAAGGACAGACAGAAGGGCAATTCTCTATTTTCCCAGAACACAGAAAATTGGCCTTGCCTCTTGGGGTTGCAGCACCTGACCCCCCCAAAAGCGATGTTCAATATATTTTACTTAACCACACCTGCTTTACTGAGCTCTGACAAAAGAAATTTGTGTCTTACACTGAAATCAATAGCCAAATTATGATATTCATATGATAAGCTCTGGATTTATTTGAGGTTAGCTTTCTAAAAGATGTACTAAACTGTGAGAGGGCATTATATTTCTTTGTGATAAAAGGATAGTGATACTAAGAGTATCATGCTTATTTTTGACTAAATTGAAATGGATAAAAGGGGAGACACATGAGAAAATCAAGTACAGTGATATGTCATGTTTCTAGCATTGGAAAGAAATGTGCAGTTAGAATTAAATCTTTTCCCTTAATGTGACCAAACTTTAAACACTGAGGAGCTTCTCAAGCTGGGGCACACATACCCCACAGATGCACAGCAGGGTCCAATCCCGTGATATCCTAGTAGCAGTTAACTTACTCAAACTCAACTGTATGAACACAACCCAAAGAAAATAAGATAGAAAACTAGTGTAGGCAACTCCACCTAGTATTTCACAGTGTGAATGTGGGCACCAGAGTGAATGGTAGTCTTAGGTCTCCTGGTCACTCACCACCCTGACTGTGATTTCACTGTTCAAAGACATATAAGAGTCATCCAACACAGACCCTAAATGTGAACCAACTATTTCATCTAGCATTCAAATGAAGAAAGAGTAGACATTTTCAATACTGGAGGGAAAAGTGGCTGTGCTGGACTTACTGAGAGTCAATACTAAGTTGCATTGTGTTACATGAACAATTCAAAGTATTTTTCATTGGAATTTTACCCCTACAAAAGCAATTCTATTTTAGGAGAAAAGCCGCAGCATATATTCAAAGTACATCACCCTGGTTCACTGATTTTCCCTGAAAATTTTTGGTGGGAGTATCCATTTTCACATTAAAACATAAAAAAGGGACTTCAAAAGTTCTCACATTTATGGCAAGCTATTTCACCTTTACTCCCCAAATCCCTGGGGTAAAACTATACCTCCCCCCAAAGATATTAGGGAAATTTGAGAAGAGCTGGAAAAACACAATCATACATAATACAAATATAAGGTAGGAAGCCAGGCTTAGGGAAAATAAGTCTAAGAAAAATATCTTGAAACAATGGGAGAAATTATCAACTAAACAGATGTGAAGAGGGCCTGTGTACTTGCGTTTGGAGCAGACCATGAACTTAGTACCGTGCTCCTTTACAGTGAATATAAGGAGAAAAAAAAAATCCAGTTTAAAATTCAATGCACATGAAAAAAAAGAACCAGGTGCTTGGTTTTGTTGAGCCATATCCCTACATATTAAATGGCTTTGACTATAGTAGTAGTTTCTAGTTTATTAGATGTCCTTTATACAGTTTACTGTTTCAGATGGCCAGCTGTCAAAGTGTCGGCCACTGGCAGGTTGCTTTTCTTAACTGAGGTTCTCACATGTAAAAAGTAGTAATAAATTGGCTCCAAGAGAGGAACCAGAGGCCTTTGAAGGGAATGAGCCTCTGAAGGGAATCAAATATCCAGAGGCTTTTGATTTGTTTGTTTACTTTGGGGTCTCCACTCTCTAAGAACAAGGTTACCGAAAGTCTAATCTCCAAATGAGAGCAAAATACAGACATGAAAAAAAAAATGAGACATGTTTCCCACCTTTCTGAAGATAACAGGAGTGTCACTTGAAAAATAGGAAAACATAAAAATATTAGAAGCCGTTCTCTAAGAGAACACAATGAGTCAATTATAAGTCATGGAAACTCTCAAACCTCTGTATTGTAGTTAGCATTTCAATAGCAAATTGCCATCCGATTATTTTTATTGTCCACAGCACTCCAGGTATTTTAGACCAGACTGTTAACTGCAGCCTTGAAATACATATATTTGGAATATACATATTTCATATATATTTTACAGCAAGACTACATCGTAATCGTCTCTTAAAAAAAAAAAAGATATAATAAAACTGTCAAGACCAAATAAAACGGATAGTTGAACGCTTAGATTTACAGGCACTTTTGGCTAAACTTATGCTAACAATCCATAAGTGCCCTGGATATTGGGGATTAGAAAACATTTTATTTGCATCTCTATTTTGAAATTTTATTAAATTTTGTCTCCGTATACTCTGAAAATTCTTTTTATGTAAAACTTTCTCAAAAGGCTGAACCCGATCCAATGGTCACTGGCTTGAAATAATATAAGATCTAATGACAAGGTTGAGAAAGGAGAATCATTTCCTTATGACTTGAAAAAAACAACAATCACAGGATTTCATTTAAGCAAACCAAGAAAGATACTTCTACCAAACTGTGTTCTTTCTCAGAGTTCTGCCAAACCATGTGGGCAGTGAAGGAAGACCAAAGAAGATGAAATTTAACCACACAGGTGGTGGTGAAAGAAGGCTTCCATGGGACAGATGCTCTATTTATAAGAGCAAGGAACCACAAGGATTATTTAATATGGTGATCTGTAGCTAAGAAAATCTTAGCTGTCAGAACTGGAAAGGATCTATGAGAGCAAGTTCAACCCAATGTCTGACAGATTAGAAAATGAGGTCTGGAGAGGTAAACTGACTTGCCAAGCTTACAGAGATAGTTTTGAATAAATAAATTAATGTTTATATGCAAAATTTGGTGGTTACTCTCAAAGGTTACTTATTGGTCAATATATAACCAGAAGAGAATTAAAATATTTGCAACCAAGGGGCCCCTGGGTGGCTCAGTTGGTTAAGTGTCTGACTCTTGATCTTGGCTCAGCTCATGATCTTATGGTCCTGGAATCGAGCCCTGAGTCGGGCTCTGTACTCAGTGGGGAATCTGCTTGAGATTCTCTCTCCCTCTCCCTCTGCCCTTCACCAAACCCCCCCAAATAAATAAATAAATAAATAAATAAATAAATAAAATATCTGCAACCAATATGAGAAAAAGTTAACTTTCAAAGTATACGAAACAGAAACTGTTTTTGTCTTTTAAAAAATCAAGATCCTATTAGGCAAATGAGCAAAGGGTATAAGTAAATGATCCACATAAAAATAAACGTAATAAATAATATGGAATATTTCACAATTAGCAAAAAATACAGTAAACAAGAGTACCTTTCAGTTTATGACTAACCTAGTGGATATTAAAAATATCATAATACCTAAATGTTGGTATTGTGTTAAAACCACCATACTCACTTTGCAAATGGGCACAATCCTTTAGCAATTCCTTTAACAATCTGGCAATATTTTTAAGAGTTAAAAGGATACTCATGCTCTTTGAATTAGTAATTACACCTGAAAATGTATGCAAAGGGCAAAAACCAAAGACTAAAAAATCTATATATCAACAGAGATATTGGCTGAAAAATTATTAACACTATTTAAAAACGGGAACAACCTAAACATTCTCCACTAGGGGAGGCATAATGATACATCTAATTCAGTATTTTGTAATGAATTTAAAAATTTAAAATATCAGCGAATAAAAGATGAGCCTGAAACATCTTTTCATATCAGAAAACAAGGAAGTTATCAAAGATAACTGGGGTCCTGTCAAAAAAGACTTGGAAGATAATCTAAAGATGCTTCCACAGGCCAAAGATGGCCAATCTGAGCATTAAAATGATTTACAATGGACTGAATCACATCAGTTATGTTAAAATCCACAAGTTCATGATGATAAGAAGCAAAACCTTTACTATCCCTTGGACATATCTGATTTTTGCTGTTTGGGAGACGGTGTGTGTGTGTGTGTGTGTGTGTGTGTCGACCAATATTAGTGTCTGCCTGAAGTTTGGGAGACGGTGTGTGTGTGTGTGTGTGTGTGTGTGTGTGTGTGTGTGTGGTGTCGACCAATATCAGTGTCTGCCTAAAGTAGGAAAATCACATGTCTGGTTCTGTATGAGAAGGGTATATAAAGCAACATGAAATACTAGCCTTCATTTTGTTTTAAATTATAGACTAATGTTAATTGTTCTCAGAACTGGATTTTTTCCTCAAAATTGAAGTGGCTTTTTCTTTTAGATTTAATAAAGTATTGCTAGCTGAAGCTACTATGACATGCTGAGATGTCATCCTGATGAGAAATGTTGCTGCCTGATTTAAAATCAAGCCCTGAACTTTTTTAAAAAACAATAAATATACTTCCTGTGGGAAAAAGAACCCCACAAACTTTCATTGGTATGCTTTAGAGGATTTGGGGAAACCAGTATGTTATATACCAGGTATGGTACATAAAAGGAAAGAATCAGCTAAAAAAAAAAAAAAAGTATATATACACAGTTATGTTATAAAAAAAAAAAAAAAAACAGGGAAAGCAGGGTGCCTGACTGGCTCAGATGGTTAAGCGTCTGCCTTTGGCTCAGGTCATGATCTCTGGGGTCCTGGGATTGAGCCTTGCATCGGGTTGCCTGCTCAGTGGGGAGTCTGCTTCTCCCTCTCCCTCTGCGTTGCTCCCTTGCTCATGCTCTGTCTCACATGAATAAAAACAAAAAAATCTTAAAAACAAAAACCAGGGAAAGCAGTTTTACCTGTAGGAAAAGGGGAAGGGAACTGGATTACAAGGAACCAAGGTGGGATAGGGACTTTCCACTGCACACCCTTACTTTTGAATTTTTGTACCATGTGAATTAAGGTGAGTTCTGAACCTTTTTGTACCATTTGAAAAATAAACTCATTAAAGTATACTACTGAAATTATGTAACAACATAGAAAATGATATTAAAAAACAGAAATCAAATGATAACCGCTTTAATTATAACAATGTAAAAACTGCATATGCATATAGACCAGGGCTAGAAAAAAAACCAAAGAAAAATAAAATTGTTGACTAGAATTTAGGGGCATTTTTTTTTCCTGTTGATTAAAATGAATTCCATTGTTATATCTATTGTGTTATTTGTCCAATAAATAATGTTAAAGTGGCATTTAAATGGAAAACAGTATTTTCACTTACTCTGCTACCCATACTTATAGGAAAGCCTAGCTATTTGAACCCTGAGCCCATAATCAAGGCAACTAAGCACCATTTGGGGGTAACTTGACTCTTATTGTAGGCAAGAGATCTCAGAAGAATAAAAGAAAAGGTCTACTGAGGGCTGTTCATACAGTAGCTGTTCAAAGTACAATGACTCTGCCCAGCTCTGTTTGCCCATCCCTGCACTAAGGTGGGGGTGGAGGCGGTGGTGGTATTCACTGAGTAGGAGGCCAGGGGAACATGGAAAGAGCCTGTCGATAGTGCATAAAAGACACACACTGAAAACACTGCTTGCAGGAGGAGTGAAGCTTGTCAAAGTACTGCAGAGGCTGGGAAACTGAAGAGAAGAGAGAGAGAGCAATTATAACCTGAACCTAACAATTCCTCAGCTAAATTTAACTAGAGAGGTGGAATATATCTGCAGCTTGAAAACGATAGGCAAATGAATGTGCAGGTATAAAAGGACCCAACCTACACAGATCTTTAAATGGTCACTGTTTAAAAAAAAAAAAAAAAATCCTATTTTCCTATCAATCATCTGCTATTATTCTGATAATATTTCAACTGTGAGCCCCCAAAATAAATAAATGGCCCCAGGGAGGAATAAGGAAATCCTAGGCTCAGAGCAAAAACCTTTTATTTTTTGTTACGAAATAAATCAAAGTCAGTAAGGATTTATTAATGTCAAACTTTTCCATTAATACTAGTTTAAAATTTTTCAGCTATGAAAAATGAAAATGAAACAGTAACTTTTATTTACCTTTTTAAGGTTGAATGGAGTTATTTATCCAAAGTTTTCTCAAATTTTTATGTCAAGAGATATCTCAGTTAATAAACTTATTCGTGCTGAACTATGTTCACAGATAATTCCCAAATATATTACCTACATACCTAAAATGCATGATCCTAAAATGCAAATACTTTATATGTATAGGAATGTAGATCAAAAAGGTAACAACAATTATTTCAGGGTAAAGTCATTTTTATTTTCTTCTTTGTGTCTTTCATCATGAGCTGAATTTTTCTTACAATGTGCATGTGTTCCTTTTATATCAGGAATGTAAGAAATATAAGATATAAAATTATAAGAAATAAGGTTACTTTAGAAATAAGGCCTTTCCATTAAAAAAAAAACAACTTGATTTAATAGCCACCATACTGTAAAGTCTGTTAAAAATAAAAATGGGTACAATTTCGATCAATACAATGTGTAATCACTGTCACACACAACTGATTTATAATCACTTTCACCAAAAAAAGAAAATCACATATAATAAAAAATCTAACTTCAAACAGCTTTTGGAAATCTTTATTTATTGAAGTAACTCCTATTCTATGAAGACTGCTGGAAGGAGAAGATCATGTACAGGTCATTACTGAGGTTTATGACCATGTACATTACTTAGGGGTACTGAGATTTAGAATATATATATTTTCTAGGGGTTAGCCAATCTATGTTTTTGCTTCTCAAATCCAACTTTAGAAATATAAAACAGATTAATTACTCATACCAAGTACTATAATATCACCGTATTCTGTTGCCTAGGATGGGCTGGTGGATTGCTATATTAGCTTGAGACTTTAGCAACTACCCAAATCCTTTGTGGCAGCCACTAATAGTCACTTATTCACTATGCATTCTCCTTCTCTTCCTCACTAACAGAGCACTGATCTGTAGCAGTGTATCCTGCTTAAGCACTAGCTTCCTTGGAATCCACTGCAGCTGGAGGAAGCCAGGCGGCCCAAATCTGACTAATGAAGGGCTGAGAGTTTCTGAAGAGCCTTGCTGTGCAGCATTTTCTGCCTGGAATATGACAAGATACCACATAACTCACCACAGCAGTCTTCTAACTATGGGATCACATGTACCAAGACAGAAGTCACACTACGGATGGTAGAGCAGAAAGACAGATTTATGGTTATATGAAAAAAGAAACCCTTATTTGGTTAAAGCACAGTAGTTAGAATCCTGGCATATATAGCCAAATGCAATCCTACCTATATAATTTCTTTCAGAGTTGAAAAAATGAACCCCAAATATGAAGGGAATATGGGTAAACTTAAGAGATCCAAGTATATAAGAATGTGGGACTAGCTAACACTTTTTTTTTTTTAAGATTTTATTTATTTATTTGAGACAGAGAGAATGAGAGACAGAGAGCACGAGAGGGAAGACGGCAGAGGGAGAAGCAGACCCCCTGCTCAGCAGGGAGCCCTATGCGGGACTCGATCCCGGGACTCCAGGATCATGACCCAACCCAAAGGCAGTCGCTTAACCAACTGCGCCACCCAGGCGCCCGCTAACACTTTTTTTTTATTAAAGATTTTATTTATTTGTCAGAGAGAGAGAGAGAGAGCACAGGGGAAGCGGCAGGCAGAGGGAGAAGCAGGCTTCCCGCTGAGCAAGGAGCCCGATGCAGGGCTCGATCCCAGGACCCTGGGATCATGACCTGAGCAGAAGGCAGACGCTTAACTGCCTGAGCCACTCAAGTGTCCCTAGGTAACACTTTTTAAAAGAAGCTATTTCAATTATACTTTTCAGCCACAAAGACTAATGGTATCAATAACAAAGAAGATGTTGGAAATTTAGTGTAATAAGTCCTTCTGGTTAACAGTTTTCTAAATCCTCTATAAAACAGAGTTCATATCTCAAAAAAATCACTAGTATTTTATGTCCAAAAACAAAACAAAACAAAAAAACCCTGCTTTCTTTTGTAATTTTGACATGTGATATTCATGAGCATCTTTTAAAAACATCTTTTTGGAGCCAAGAATGTGGCAACTCAATGCCAGGTCAAGATCTAACCGATATAAATGCAGTATTTACTGAAGTATTTAACAATTATAAATAGTTGGTGCTCTTTAATAAACCAATTTTCTTTAAAAGTGCTGGAATTGTGATTACCCCACTCCCCCTACACAGATTATTTTAAGGAAAAACTCTAGCATAAGCCCCATACTCTCTCTATCTAAACAAGTGAGTCACAGATCTGAGATGAAATGTTACATGAAAAGAGGTGTATACTCCAGAGAGCTAGGAAATATGTATTTTACTTGATTCTTCACAGTAAATAAAGTACTATGAAGAATCATCTTGCTTTGAACTCCAAAGAAATTGTAATAAATATTTACGGGCTGAATATATCAATGAACTGTAAGAATAATGAACACAGAACCCATATCCCAAAGCAGGTTGCTGCAAAGTTTAGGAGAAAGTCCTTTCCAGGTCAGAGTTTCAGAGTGCAGAGGGATACACTTTTCTCATGGTATGTCCTTAGGAAGCTAAGGTCCTCATAGGCTACTCTATTGCAGGTGGAGTATACACGGAGAGTCACCAGCTCACTTTGATCCTATGATGGATCCATATTCCTAAAGGATTTGTCAAGATGACCAGAAACTCTGTGTTAGGTGCTGTGTTAGACCAAGCATTACTTTAGATTATTTGGAAATAAAGAGAGAAACACAGAAGGCTATACTGCTGCCCAAACTGCAACAGTACTAAAATCTACTATCTATTGAGAGTACTGTACACATCAGTCATGGTTCTACATACTTCATTTATATTAGCTAATTTACTTTACACATGCTCTAATGAAGGTAGGGACCATTATTTTCCTCATTGTATAAAAGAGGGAAGTGAGATCCAGAGAAAGTAACCCATATGAAATTAGTAAGTGGCAGAACCAGAATCAGACCCAGGCAGTCTGGCTCCACGATCCCTGCTCTGAACTACTAAGCTATACTACTTCTAACCACGGGAAGGAGAAAATCAGGCAAAAAAAGGGCTGTGATGATTTTTAAATATGCCCAAAAATTATTTGATAGTCCTCCTTTCAAGAGGTAGAGCCTAATTCTTTTACCTTTGACTGTGGGGCTGGACTTAGTGACCGGCTTCAAACAAACAGAAAAAATAGAAGTAATGGTGGCTGGCATTAGGAACTAGATCATAAAAGGCACTGTGGCTTCCTCCTTGCCCTCTCTCTAGGATCATCCACTCTGGGGGAATCCAGCTGTCATGTTATGAGGGACATTCCAGCAGCCCTACATGGAGAGGATCAAATAAATAGTGAGGCCAAGGCCTCTGGCCAACAGCATGTGAGTGAGTCATCTCAGGAACAGATCCTCCAGTTCCCAGTCAAGTCTTTAGCTGACTGCAGTCCTGGCTGACATCTGACTGCAACTATGACAGGGAATGAGCCAGAACCATCCCTCCCCGCCAAATGGCTCCTGAATTCCAGACCCACAGAAACTAGGAGATAGGAAATGTTTGGGATTTTAAGCCACTCAGTTTTGGGGTAATTTTTAATGACTCAATAGATATAGAACATTTCAGCAGAACCATATTTTTAGTATAAGTTGTATTTAGGTAAGCTATAAATTGCATAATTACTTAAGGATTTATTTATTTTTATTTATTTATTTACTTTTTAAGGATTTTATTTTTAAGTAATGTCTACACTCAATGTGGGACTCAAACTTACAATTGAGATCAAGAATCACATGCTCTACCAACTGACCCAGCCAGGCACCCCTACTTAATGATTTTGAGTTCTGTTCATCCTTTGGAAGCAATAACCATTTTGATTCCTGCAGAAGGGTGGAATGACATATCCCTCAGCCACCATTACTTCTATTTTTCTATCTGTTTGAATTAGAGCATTAGAACTGAACTAATTATTTTCTGAGATTCTACTCAACTTACTTTACCAAAAATTAACCAGTGTATGTTATACATGTAGAAAGAGTATTATTCCCACCTTAGATTGTCACATATCTTTTGCTTTTTCTATTTTCTTATAAGTCAATAAGGAAACAATATATTCCAGCTCCAAAAATCTATCTATAAGAGCAAGCTGTCTATTCGATTTCTGACAGTCTATTCAAGGTGCTAATCTGCCATTATTTATAGACCCTTGATTCCTTTCTGAGCACCTGTCACTAACAGAACAACTGAGAAGTTCAAAACACTCTTTATTCAACTCAACTGCCTCCTGGAATCATTAGTCATACTCCTCAAAGCTGTGACTGTGATAAAAGCTAATGATGAACCAAGTCTCAAGAAGGTTGTGAAAAAGAGCCACCATAAACACACCAAGATTAGCTGATGTTCACTGATTGATATTTCTTTAAAGCCCTCATTCCTGATCATTTGGGTCTCTTATCAGGCTGAAAGTTTTCTGGGGGTGCTTCTTGCACCCAAGTTTTAACTGTTTGTGGCTTTTAAGGCACCCCAGAGCTGTCACTTGGGAACTCATGTTATGCTCAGAAGACAAATACTGGCTATTTCCTGGAGTAGAAGGGAGAGGGAGAGCGCAGCAAGTTGGCTTCTAGTTTAGAAGTATTTGATACTTTGCCCACCCCATTCTCCTCTGCCCCAGGCTTTAGAAATGGTACTCTGGCCTCAAGCTGTCCCAACCAAACTCAAATTCTCCAAAGGAAGAAGAGCAGAGGCATGACCAAGACTAATACCTGGCAGTGAGGGCTGACTAGAGTCTGAGAACAGGTAATACAGAGGGAACAAATGGGTAAGGAAGTGGAAAAAGAGAAATGGAGAAAATGAGCAACAATGAAGTGGTGAGAGAAATAAAAGGAAGGGGGGAAAAGCATGAAGGAAGAGAAAGAAGGGTAAGAGAGTTTCAGGATAGGACATGAGTGCAAAAAGAGAGAGGATAAATATAGAGGCAGAGAAACTTCCTTCCTGAAGGAAAAGAGAGAGACAGAGTGTGCAAAAAGTCAAGGCTTACCCCCAGGTTTCGAATTCGGTAACCAGTAGAAACTGCTAATGCTTTGAACAGGTCCAGCAGAGAACAGGAGAAAGCAGGCCTGGCTTACAGTGATGAGTTAAGCTTTATACATGTTGAGTCTGACGTTTCTGCAGAGTAACCAAGTGGAGATTACAGACAGCTGGGACAGAAACTCAGGAGACAGATGTGGCCCAGAAGTGAATATGTGGGGGCCACTGAAGCCACAGGGAAGGTATGATGAGGTCACACAGAGAGATTGTATAAGGGGAAAAAAGGCAGCTCAGGGCCAAAGCAGAGGGAACACTCACATTTGAGGGCCATAGGGAGAAAGAAGAGCCCATGTACGAGTCTAAGGACAGGGGCAGGTGGCCTAAGGCCAGCAAGAGCTGGGCAAGAGACTGGGCGGGTGGATGAGTGAGTCACCCCACTGTGAGGGGCAGCAGGAGAAGTGTGTCCTCAGAGAGCCAGGGTTCCATCAAGGTAAGAAAGCTGAGGAAGAATTCTGTGAAGACACATGTGAGTTTGTTTATAATAGAAAAGGGTTCCAAAATGTACTCTCACCTCTCCTGTGCTCATATACTGCTTTTACCTTACCCTTTGGGCAAAACTTTGGTCACATTGTGCTTCATGTCTGTGTCCTTGGCTTGAGAGCAGGACTGGGTATTTGTATTCTCCATGTTTAGTCAGCACAGTACCTGCCACCCAGCAGAAACTCAATAAATGCTTGGAGGTTTTCTGAAGGGCAACTGGAAAGTATGCATTAGTAAAAGTATTAAAATGTAATATTACTGTTAACCTATTTCTAGGAATTTATCTGTAGAGACTAATCACAGCTGTGCAAAGACTTAGCTATAGGTACAGTTATAATTTGCATATTTTAAAACCACCTACATATTCAAAAACAGAGAACTAAATAAAAATCACATCTATATAACAATACTATGCATCCTCCAAATAGCTATACAGATCAAAAATAACAAATCAATACAAAACATACATCCTCACTATAACTAAAAGACATAGACAACTACAGGCACAAATCATCTGGAAGTAGAAAAACAAATACCAAATTCCAGCAGAGTTATCTTTTGAACTGCCACTGCAAACCTTTGCGGAAAGTGAGGAGTTTGGACATAAGACATGGAAAAGAGAAAAGAGGAACAGAGGGCCTAAGTTTTTTTTTTTTTTTTTTTAAAGATTTTATTTATTTGAGAGAGAGAGAATGAAAGACAGAGAGCATGAGAGGGAGGAGGGTCAGAGGGAGAAGCAGACTCCCCGCTGAGCAGGGAGCCTGATGCGGGACTCGATCCCGGGACTCCAGGATCATGACCTGAGCCGAAGGCAGTCGCTTAACCAACTGAGCCACCCAGGCGCCCCAGAGGGCCTAAGTTTGAACTAAAGTCACCACAGAGAGAAGCAGTCTATCCTAAGTACAAAAACACTGAAAAAACACCTTGTCAATGAGAGCACCAGCTAGAGGGGAGGGACTTCCGTCCAGGGGACTCGAGTGGCAGTCCCAAGAAAGCACTGCTTCTGGGAAGAAATGGGTAAAAAGGGTAGGGACAGGTGCCTTCTAGTGACCAGATGGTGAAGGAGAAAAGAGATGGGGAAATTTAGATTCCCACAACACAAATTAGAGCTAAAACAATTGATGGGCATACAATTTCTCCCTCCAATAACCTCCTCACATAAAGGCGCTCAAGTTGAAGGGGCTACATTCACTACATTTACAGATAAAAGTTTTCTCAAACTAGGAATCTTAAAAACGAACTCAAACTTCCAACCCTTTCCACAAAGTGAATAGATGAAAGCAATTTACAACTATGCAAAGCTATTATCAGAAGAAAACAAAAAAAGATCAAAACATTTCAGCTAATGAAAATGCACTCCACAAAATCAATCACGAGGAAACTTAAACACAATACTCCAAACTGAATTAAATATGCTTAAATAAGCACTTGAGGATATGAAAAATTATTTTTAACAAGAAGTTCAGAAACTAAAAGAACAGAAATGGACAAAAGCAGGCAGAAGCAAAACAAAAATTGATTGACTCAGAATAGAATGAAAGAAAAAAGACAAAATCATACCTGAAATGAAGACTAATTTCAAGGTGATCAAAGGAGAATAGATTCAAATGAAAATTTAATAAAGGGCACTGAAGAAAAGAAGAAAAGCTACCAAGAGAATGAAAATGAGATAAATAAGTAAAAGGGATCAGAGAAAAAGTGGATGGAAGAGAGGCAAAGAAGATCCAACATAGAGACACACCTCCTTTTATTGTGTTTCACTTTACTGCACTTCACAGATGTTATGTTTTTCCACAAATTGAAGGTTTATGGCAAATCCTACTTTAAGCAAGTCTATTGGTGCCATTTTCCCAATAGCATTTCATCATTTTGTGTCTCTGTCATATTCTGATAATTCTTGCAATATTTCAAACTTTTTCATTATTATTGTATTTGTTATGGTGATCTGTGATCAGTCATCTTTGATGTTACTATTGTAATTGTTTTGGGGCAACATGAACTGTTGCCCATATAACATGGCAAATTTAACTGATAAATGTTGTACGTGTTCCAACTGCTCCATTGATGGGCTGTTTCCCCATCTCTCTCCCTGTCCTTGGGCCTCCCTATTCCCTGAGATACAACACTACTGAAATTAGGCCAACTAATAACCCTACAATGACCTCTAAGTGTTCAAGAGAAAGGAAGAGTTTTTCTCTCACTTTAAATCAAAAGCTAGAAATGATTAAGCTTCATGAGGAAGGCATGTCAAAAGCTGAGACAAGCCAAAAGCTAGACCCCCTTGTGCCAAAGAGTTAGCTAATTTGGGAATGCAAAGGAAGAATTCTTGAAGGAAATTAAAAATGCTACTCCAGTGAACACATGAATGATAAGAAAGCAAAACAGCCTTATTGCTGATATGGAGAAAGTCTGAGTGGTCTGGATAGAAGGTCAAAGCAGACACAACACTCCCTTAAGCCAAAGCCTAATCCAGAGCAGGGCCCTAACTCTCTTCAATTCTAGGAAGGCTGAGAGAGGTGAGGAAGTTGCAGAAGAAAAGTTGGAAGCTAGCAGAGGTTGGTTCATGAGGTTTAAGGAAAGAAGCCATCTCCATAACATGAAAGTGTAAGGGGAAGCAGCAGGTGTTGATGGAGAAACTGCAGCAAGTCCTCCAGAAGATCTAGCTCAGATAATTCATAATGGTGGCCACACTAAACAACAGATTTTCAATGTAGATAACACAGCCTTCTGTTGGAAGAAGATGGCATTTAGGACTTTCACAGCTAGAGAAGAGAAGTCAATGCCTGGCTTCATAGCCTCAAAGGACAGCCTAATTCTCTTGTTAGGGGCTAATGCAGCTGATGACCTGAAGTTGAAGCCAGCGCTCATTTTAAGATCCTAGGGCCCTTAGGTATTGTGCTAAATCTGTTCTGCCTATGTTCTGTAAATGGAACAACAAAGCTCGGATGACAGCACATTTGTTTACAACATGGTTTACTAAGTATGTCAAGCCCACTGTTGAGACCTACTTCTCAGAAAAAAAGATTCTTTTCAAAATGTAACTGCTCAATGACAACGTACCTGGTCATCCAAGTACTCTGAAGGAGATGTACAACTAGATTAATGTTTTCATGCCTGCTAACACAACATCCATTCTGCTGCCCATGGATCAGGGAGTAATTTTGACTTTCAAGTCTTATTATTTAAGAAATACATTTTGTAAGAATACTGCTGCCAAAGGTAGATCTGTGTCTGATAGATTTGAGTAAAGTAAATTAAAAACCTACTGGAAGGATTCACCATTCTAGATGTCATAAGAACATTCATGATTCATGGGAAGAGATCAAAATATCAACATTCGGGCGCCTGGGTGGCTCAGATGGTTAAGCGTCTGCCTTCGGCTCAGGTCATGATCCCAGGGTCCTGGGATCGAGTCCCGCATTGGGCTCTCTGCTCCTTGGGAGCCTGCTTCTTCCTTTGCCTCTCTCTTTCTGTCTCTCATGAATAAATAAATAAAATCTTAAAAAAAAAAAAAAAGTAAAAAAAAAATATCAACATTCACAGGAGTTTGGAAGAAGTTGATTCCAACCCTCATGGATAACTTTGAGGGTCCAAGACTCCAGGGGAGGAAGTAAGTACAGATGTGGGGGAATCAGCAAGAGAACTAGAATTAGAAGTTGGGCCTGAAGATGTGACCGAATTGCTGCAATCTCATGATAAAACTTTAATGGATGAAGGGTTGCATCTTATGGATGAGCAAAGAAAGTGGTTTCTTGAGATGGAAACTACTCCTGGCGCAGATGCTGTGAAGACTCTTGAAATGACAACAAAGGGCTTAGAGTATGACACAAACTTAGTTGATAAAGCAGCGGCAGGGTGTGAGAGAGGACTGACTCCAATTCTGAAAGAAGTTCTGCGGGTAAGATGCTACCAAACAGCATTGCATGCCGCAGAGGAGCTGTTTCTGAAGGGAAGATTCAATCAGTATGGCAAACTTCACTGCTGTCTTATTGTAAGAACTTACCACAGCCATCCAACCTTCAGCAGCCGCCACCCTGATCAGTCAGCAGCCATTAACACTGAGGCAAGACCCTCCACCAGGAAAAAGATTATGACTAGTTGAACACTCAAATGATGGCTAGTATTTTTTAGCAATAAAGTATTTTTATTTATTTTTTTAAAAGATTTTTTAAAATTTATTTATTTGAGAGCGAGAGAGCGTGCAGAGTACACGAGAACACGAGTGGTGGGTGGGGAGCTGCAGACGGAGAGGGAGAAGCAGCTTCCCGGCTGAGCAGGGAGCCCGCCATGGGGCTTGATTCCTGGATGCAGGGATCATGACCCAAGCTGAAGGCAGATGCTTAACCGACTAAGCCACCCAGGCACCACAGCAATAAAGTTTAAATTAAGGTATGTACATTGTTGTTTTAGACATAATGTTAGTGCACACTTAATCGACTACAGTACAGTGTAAGCATAACTTTTATATGCACTGAGAACTAAAAAATTCACTTAACTCTCTTAAACTGTGATAATCGCTTTATTACAGTGGTCTGGAACCAAACCCACAATACCTCTGAGGTATGCTTGTACATACATTTGGAGTCCCTGAGAAAGAAAAACAGAAAAATGGAACAGAACTAAAATTTAAAACTATAATCCAATAAAGCTTTCCAGAAATAAAAGAAGGCCTGAATCTACATATCAAAAGGGCATACTAATTACCTAGGGAAATTGCCATATAATGGTCAACTGTAAGGCATATCCTAGTAAATGTATTAGACTTTAAATATAATGAAAAAATCCTCAGTGATGTCAGCAAGGGGAAGAATAGGATTATTCAGCGCTTATCCCCTCAAAAACATTTGAACAACAATCCAAGAACAAAAGTACCTTCACAAGAGCTAAGAATTCTAGGTGAAAGATTACAGTACCTGGCTGAAGCAGAGAAATAAGAAAACATTCAATGAAGACAAGAGAAAGGGCAGTTTCACATTACCTATGTCACCCCAATCTCAAGCCTGGGTAATACAGTGCGGAGAGAGATACCCTTTGTTGTGGGGTAAGGAAAGGGAAGTAAACACCCAACTTAATCACAGCACCAGACCTGCACCTGTGGCCCCATCTGTAGAACCCAGCACTAGACCAGGCCCATGCCTGTGCACCCAGGTTTCAGGCCCATCCCAGTGCTAGACAGGCCACTGCAGCCCCAGCTTCCAGAGGTGGTCCCTGGAAGGTCCCTGTGGACCCAGGATTCAGGCCTGACACTGCAGTCCCAGGCACCAAGCCCACCCTGTAGACCCAGACTCAGACCCATCCTAGTGTGCCCAGGCACCAGGCCTACCCACCCACTAACCTAGGCACCTGGCCAGCCTGCCCGACTCCAGCAGCAACCTCCTGTGCAGACCCCCATTAGACAGCCTGCCCAGAATCTCTGGCCAGGTGTACTGGTAGAGGGCTTTCCCTGTCAAAGCCAGTCTATAAACACTGGAAAAAAGTGACTACTTCTTCAAACGCAGACATCAATGCAAAGTTACAAGGGTTACAGATAATCAGAAAAACATGACACCATCAAAATAAGAAAATAAAGCACCAATAGTTGACCCTAAAGAAATGGAGAACTATGAACTGCCTGAAAAAGAACTCAAAATAATCATTAAACATAAATGGATTAAAATCTACAATGAAAAGACAGAGTGACTGAATGGACAGAAAAAAAAAAAGATTCAACTCTTTGCTGCCTATAAGAGACACGCTTTAGCTTTAAGGACACATAGGCTGAAAGTGAAGGTAGATATTCCATGCAAATGGAAACCAACAGAACAGAGATGGCTAAAACGTTATCAGACAAATAGATCTTAAGTAAAAAATTGTCACAAGAGACAAAGATCACCATATAATGATAAAGGAGTAAATTCATCAAGAAGATATAACAACTGTAAATATATGCACACCCAACACTGCAGCATCTAAATACATAAAGCAAATATTAACAGAACTGAAAAGAGAAATAGATAGTAATACAATAATAGTAGAGGACTTCAATACTTCACTTTCAACAATGGATAGATCATTGTGACAGGTACCAATAAGAGAACAGAGGACATTAACAACACTAGAGACCAAATGGACCCATATACATATACAGAACATTCTATCCAACAACAGCAGAATACACATTCTTTGCAAAGTGCACATGGAACATTCTCCATTTAGATCATAAGTCAGGTCACAAAACAAGTCTTAAAAATTTAAGAAGACTAAAATCATATTAAGCATCTTTTCTGACCACAGAATGAAATTCGAGACTAGTAACTTTTACTAGAGTAAAATTGGAAAATTAGAAACCAAAATGGAAATAAAAGAATATCTTGAGACAAATGACAATGGAAACACAACATACCAAACTTATGGGATGCAGCAAAAGCAGTTCTAAGAGAGAAGTTTATAGTAATAATGCTTACATTACAAAAGATCTCAAATAAACAACGAACTTTATACCTCATGGAACTAGAAAAAGAACAAACTAAGCCCAAATTAAGCAGTAGGAAGGAAATAATAAAGATCAGAGCAGAAATAAATGAAATAGAGACCAGAAAGATAACATAAAAGATCAATTGAAACCAAGTTGGTTTTCTGGAAAGATAAATTGACAAGCCTTTAGCTAGACTAAGGGAAAAAAAAGGAAATCTCAAATAAATAACATTATAAATGAGAAAAGAGACAGTACAATTGATACAACAGAAACACAAAGGATCATAAGAAACTATGAACATTTATGTGCCAGCAAATTTGATAACCTAGAAGTAATGGGTAAATTCCTAGAATACTACTCACCAAGATTGAATTGTGAAGAAACAGAAAAATCTCAACAGACCAATAAATGAGCAAAGAGAATGAATCAATAATCAAGAACCACCCAACAAAGAAAAGCCCTGCACTTGGTGGCTTGGCTGGCAAACTCTACCAAACATTTAAAGAGTACCAACACTTGTCAAATTTGTCCAAAAAATTAAACAGGAGGGAACACTTCCAAACTCACTTTATGAGGCTAGCATTATCCTGACAGCAATGCCAAGCAAGGAAACTACAATAAAGGAAAATTACAGGCCAATATCCCTCATGAACACAGATGTATAAATCCTCAACAAACCACTAGCAAACCAAATTCAACAGCAAAAATCATACACTATGATGATCAAGTGGGATTTACCTCTAGGATGAAAGAATGGTTCAACATATGCAAATCAGTAAATGTGATATACCACATTAACCAAATGAAGCATAAAAATCATATGATCATCTCAATAGATGCAGAAAAAGCATTTGACAAAATTCAAAACCTTTTCATGATAAAAACTCGTAACAAATTAAGTATAGAAGAAATGTATCTCAACATAATAAAGGCAATATACAACAAAACCACAGTTAACATCATACTCAATGGTGGAAAGCTGAAAGCTTTTCCTCTAATATCAGGAAGAAGACAAAGATGCCCACTCTCACCACTTCCATTCACTAGAGTACTGGGAGTCCTAGCCAGAGCAATTAGGAAAGAAAAAGAAAGAAAAAGCATCCAAGTCAGAAAGGAAGAAGTAACATGATCTATGTTTGCAAATGACATGGTCTTATATATAAAAAAACTTTAGAGACTCTACCAAAAACCTGTTAAAACTAATAAATGATTCAGTAAGGATGTAAGATATAAATTCAACATACAAAAATCTGTTGTGTTTATATACACTAACAACAAACTATCTGAAAAAGAAATTTTTTTTTTTAAAGATTTTATTTATTTATTTGAGAGAGCGAGAATGAGAGAGAGCGAGAGCACATGGGGGGGGAGGGTCAGAGGGAGAAGCAGACTCCCCGCTGAGCAGGGAGCCCGATGCAGGACTCGATCCCGGGACTCCAGGATCATGACCTGAGCCGAAGGCAGTCGCTTAACCAACTGAGCCACCCAGGCGCCCTGAAAAAGAAATTTTTAAAAAGTCCCATTTATAATAGCATAAAAAAATACTCAGTAATAATTTTAACCAAGGGGATGAAAGATCTACACACTGAAAATTATAAAACATTGATGAAAAGAAATTAAAGACACAAATAAATGGAAAGATATCCTGTGTTTGTGGATTAGAATACTGTTAAAATGTCCATACTACCCAAAGCAATGTACAGATTCAATGCAATTCCTATCAAAATTACAATGGCATTTTTTTTACAGAAATAGAAAAAATAATCCTAAAATTTACATGGAACCTAAAACGACCCCAAATAGCCAAAGCAATCTTGAGCAAAACGAACAAAGTTGGAGGCAACACATTATTTGATTTCAAAATATACTTCAAAGCTATAGTAATCAAAACATCAGGGTATGAAAACAAAAACAAAAAACCAGCATGGTATGGTCATATAAACAGATATATAGACCAAAGTAACAGAATAGTGAGCCCAGAAATAAAGCCATGCAAATATGGTCAACTGATCTTTGAAAAAGGTGCCAAGAACACACAATGGGGAAAGGGTTCAATAATGGTATTGAGAAAACTGGATATCCACATGCAGAAGAATGAAACTGGATCCCTATCTCACACTATACACAAAAATCAACTCATAATGAATTAAAGACTTAAATGTAAGATCCGAAACTATAAAACTACTAGAAGAAAACATAGGGAAAAAGCTCCCTGACATTGATATGGGCAATTATTTTTGGATATAACCCCAAAAATACAGGCAACAAAATACAGACAAATGGGATTGCATAGAACTAAAAAGCTTCTGCACAACAAAGGAAAGAATCAACAGAATGAAGAGACAACCTATGGAATGAGACAAGATATTTGCAAACCATACATCTGATAAGGGGTTAATATCCAAAATATATAAGGAACTCAAACAATTCAATACCAAGAACAAATAACCAATTAGAAAATGGGCAAAGGACCTGAAGAGACATTTCTTAAAAGAACACATACATTATCATATGGTTTCACTCACATGTGGAACATAAGCAATAGCACGGAGGACCATAGGGGAAGGGAGGGAAATCCAAAGAGGGAGAAATCAGAGAGGGAGATGAACCATGAGAGATTATGGACCCCGGGAAACAATCTGAGGGTTTCAGAGGGGAGGAGGGTCGGGGGAGAGGGTAACAGGGTGATGGATATTGAGGAGGGCACGTGTTGTGATGAGCACTGGGTGTTATACTTAACTAATGAATCATTGAACACTACATCAAAAACTAATGATGTACTATACAGTGGCTAACTGAATATAATAATAAAAAAAAAGAACACATATAAATGGCCAAAGGTATATGAAGAAATGGCCAACACCACTAATCATCAGGGAAATGCAAATCAAAACCACAGTGAGATACCACCTCACACCTATTATATCTCTCCTCTCCCTCTCCCTCTCCTGTTTTCTTTTCTAAGTAGGCTCCAGCATGCGGCCCAACACGGGGCTTGAACTCATTGACCCTGAGATCAAGAACTGAGCTGAGATCAAGAGTCGGATGCTCAACCGACTTCGCCACCCCAGCACCCCCAAAAAACTGTATTTTAAAAAAATTTTAGCTAGTTAACATACAGTGCAATATTGGTTTTAGGTGTAGAATTCAGTGATTTATCACTTACATACAACGGCCAGTGCTCAATACAAGTGCCCTCTTTAATACCCATCACCTGTCTAGCCCAGCCCTCTCCCTCCTACCTCCATCAACCCTCTGTTTGTTCTCTATCTTTGAGTCTCTCTCTCTCTCTCTTTTTAAGATTTTATTTAATTGACAGAGACACAGCGAGAAAGGGAACACAAGCAGGGGGAGTGGGAGAGGGAGAAGCGGGGTTCCCGCCAAGCAGGGAGCCTGACGCGGGGCTCAATCCCAGGACCCTGGGATCATGACCTGAGCCAAAGGCAGACTCTTAACAACTGAGCCACCCAGGTGCCCCTATCCTTGAGTCTCTTATGGTTTGTTTCCTTCTCTCCTTTTTCTTCTCCCCTTCCCATGTGTTCATCTGTTTTGTTAAATTCCACATGAGTGAAATCATATGGTATTTGTCTTTCTCCGATTGACTTATTTTGCTTAGCATAATACATTCTAGCTTCATTCACATTACTACAAATGAAAAGATTTTTCTTTTTGATGGCTCAGTATTATTCCTGTGTGTGTGTGTGTGTGTGTGTGTACGTACACACACATCTTCTTTATCCATTCATTAGTCAGTGGACATTTGGGCTCTCTCCATAGTTTGGCTATTGTTGACAATGCTGCCATAAACATCATGTACCCCTTCAAATATGTATCCAAAATAAGTATTCCTTTTTTTTTAGGATGTTTATTTAATTTTTTTTTTTAGAGATGGGGGAGTGGGAGAGGCAGAGGGAAAGGGAGAAAGAGAATCTTAAGCAGGCTCCACACCCAGCGTGGAGCCCAACATGGGGCTCAATCTCACAACCCTGAGATTATAACCCAAGCCAAAATCAAGAACTGGACACTTAATCGACTGAGCCACCCACGTGCTCCGAAAATAACTATTCTTAAAAAGCCAAAAGATAAGTGTCGGAGAGGCTACAGAGAAGAGGTACCCTTGTACACTGTTGGTAGAAATGTAAATTAGTACAGCATTTATGAAAACAATATGGAGGTTCTTTAAAAATTTGAAACAGAACTGCCATATAATCCAGCAATCCCACTTCTGGATACATATCCAAAAGAAATGAAATTAGTATCTTGAAGAGATACCTGCAACTCCCATATTTACTGCAGCATTGTTCATAAGAGCCAAGATAGCGAATCAACCTAAGTGTCTACTGATGGATGAATGGATAAAGAAAATATTGATACGCAATCCATACACACACACAGAATATATGTATAGAATATTATTCAGCCTTAAAGAAGAAGGAAATCCTGTCATTTGAGACAACATGGGTGAATCTGGAGGTCATTATGCTAAGTGAAATAAGCCAGGCAAGAAACAAAAATACTGCATGATCTCACTTATAGGTGGAATCTAAAAAAGTTGAACTCGTATAAGCAGATAATAGAATGACAGTTGCCAAGAGCTGGGGAGATGGGGGAAATGGGGAGATGTTGGTAAAAAGGTACAAAGTTTCAGATATGCAGGAAGAATAAGTTCTGGAGAACTAATGTACAGCATGGTGCCTATAGTTAATAATACTATACCGTATAATTGAAATTTTCTAAGTAGATCAGAGTACATCTTAAATGTTCTCACTACAAAAAAACTATGTGAAATGACATGTTAATTAGCTTAATTGTAGTAATCATTTAACAACATATAAATATATTAAAACCTCACACTGTATAACGTAAACATATACAATTTTTATTTGTCAATGACACTTTAATAAGAGTGGGAAAAAAAATTCTTAGGGCTTTCAGGGAAAAAGACCAAATAAAAGAGCAAAATAATTAGGCTGGCATCAGACTTCCCAAGAGAAACATATAAGCAAGGCAATAATGGAGCAGCGTTTTTAAGAAATCCAAGGGAAGAAAACTGTGAACTGATGATTTTACATCTAAATCGCTCCTTCAGATCTTAAGGCTACAGAAAACGTTTTAAGCATCCACGAACTAGAGGAATACTATGCGCACAGGCCCTTCTTGAGAAGCTACTTTTGGGAAAGGCAATCTGACACAGGCCCTGAGCATTCCTGCACATTCCTGTTGTGTATGCCAAAAAGGCAAGGTACTGACAGCTTTCTAGCCCCTTTCTACGTTTCTTGTATTTGTGTCTGCATGGAGTAACTGAGGAGTAAGGAAGCATCTCCTCGAAAACAAAGAGCAAGCTGCTTCCCCTCACTTTAAAACCCAGTAGATTCCCAAGCTCCATGTTCTTCCACTGCATGCTATTAGCACCCATTGGTCACAAACGAACCTCCTGGCTTACAAGTGGGGTGATAAGTGAGACAGCCCTCACAGTCCCTGACACTGCTAGAGGTGAGTTTCCTCCAACTAAAAGGTTGAATATTTAACATATTTAAGTGTAGACAAGGCAGAAAAACAACATACAGATGTTACATGTTTAGACAAAGTAAAAATAACATAAGTAAAAAAAACTGGGAGGAGAAGGGAGTGAGAAAGATGGAAAGAATAAGCTCACTGACTGCCACACAGGCCAGAAGTGGGGGGCAAAAGACCGTTTTAGAAATTGAATTAGTAGTAGGAATTAGTAGGAATTAGTAGGAAGAGTGTATTTCTTCAAAATTGGTTGTGGAGAAAAACTGATCTGGTAATATCTTTATTTTATTGAGTAAAGAACATTATGAATGTCAAACTGGAAGTTGTACCTATTGCAGTTAAGAAAAAAAAACCAAACCCTGAAAAGTATATAGTATACACATTGGAAAGGAAGAAATAAAACTGTATCATTCACAGATGACATGACTGTCTATGCAGAAAGTCCCAAAGAATCTACAAAATCACTCCTGGGACTAATAAACAAGTATAGCAAGGTTGCAGGGTACAAGGTCAATATATAAAAGTCAACTGCTTCCCTACATACTAGCAATAAACAACTAGAATTTGAATTTAAAAAGGCCATTTATAATAACATCAAAAAAAGGAAATACTTAGGAATAAATCTAACAAAACAATTTGTATGCAGAAAGCTGCAAAACAATGAAAGAAATCAAAGAAGAGCTAAATAAATGAAGAACTATTCCCTATTTGTGTACTGAAAGACTCAATATTGTTATGATATCAGTTCTTCCCAGCTTGATCTAGATTCAACACAATCTCATTCAAATTCTCAGGAAGCTATTTTGTAGACATTAACAAACTGATTCTAAAGTTTATATGGAAAGGTAAAAGACCCATACAATAGTGAAGAAAGAACAAAGTTGGAGGAATTATACTACTGAATTTTGAGACTTACTATAAGCAAGACAGTGTGCTATAGGCAAAACAATAAGACGCAGGTCAACAGAATACAATAGAGAGCCCAGAAATAGACCAACACAAATACAATCGACTAATATTTGACAAGAGCATAAAGATAATTCAGTGGAGCAAGGATAATCTTTTCAATAAGTAGTACTAAAACAACTGGACATCCATATGCAAAAAAACTGAACCTAGACATAGACTGGATGTCTTTTACAAAAATTAACTCAAAATGGATCATAGACCTATCTGTAAAATACAAAACTATAAAACATCTCGAAGAAAACATAGGAGAAAACCTACATGAACTTTGGTTTGGTGATGATTTTTTATTATTTTTTTATTTTTTTATTATTATTTTTTTAGATTTTTATTTTATTTATTTGACAGAGAGAGACACAGCGAGAGAGGGAACATCAGCAGGGGGAGGGGGAGAGGAAGAAGCAGGCTCCCCGCAGAGCAGGGAGCCTGATGTGGGACTTGATCCCAGGACCCTGGGATCATGACCTGAGCCGAAGGCAGTCGCTTAACCGACTGAGCCACCCAGGCGCCCTGGTGATGATTTTTTAGATACAACATCAAAAGCAAGATCTATGAAAGCAAAAAAGTAGTTAAGCTAGACTTTATTAAAATTAAAAACTTGTGGGGCGCCTGGGTGGCTCAGTTGGTTGGGCGCCTGCCTTCAGCTCAGGTCATGGTCCCAGGGTCCTGGGTTTGGGCCCTGCATCGGGCTCCCTGCTCAGTGGAGAGCCTGCTTCTCCTTCTCCCTTTGCCTGCTGCTCACCCTGCTCTCTCTCTCCGTCTCTCTGTTGAATAAATAAATAAAATCTTTAAAATTAAAAAAAATAGATAAAATTAAAAACGTGTGATTTGCGAAAGACACTATTAAGAGAATGAAAAGAAAAGTCACAGACTAGGAGAAAATGTTTGCTAAATATATATCTACATATGTATCCAAAATATAATAAGAATGCCTTTTTTTTTTTTTGAAGATTTTATTTATTCACCTGACAGAGCACAAGCAGGTGGAGCAGCAGGCAGAGGGAGAGGGAGAAGCAGGCTCCCTGCTGAGCAGACAGTCTGACATGGGGCTTGATCCCAGGACCAGAGGATCATGACCTGAGCGGAAGGCAGACGCTTAACTGACTGAGCCACCCAGGCGCCCCTATAATAAGAATTCTTAAATCTCAACAAGAAAACAAATGACCCAATTACAAAATGAGCAAAAGATCTGAACAGATACCTCACCAAAAAATATACACAGATGGCAATTAATATGAAAAGATATGCAACATCATCTGTCATTCAAGAAATGAATGTTAAAACAAAAGATACCACTACACAGGTATTGGAATAGCTAAAATCCACAATACTAATTGCTGGCAATGATGCAGAGCAATGGGCACTTTCATTGCTGATGGGAATACAAAGTGGTCCTGCCACTCTGGAAGACAATTTGGCAGATTCCTACAAAGTTAAACACAGTCCTATGACACAAGCCAACAACTCTGCTACCAGGTTTACACTCTACTGATTTGAAAATGCAAAATTATTTTTTTTTGTCCACATGAAACCAGCACGTGAATATTTACAGCATCTTTATTCATAATCATCCCAAACTGGAAGCAACCAAGATGTCCTTCAATAAGTGAATGGATAAACCTGTACATCCATACAATGGAATACTATTCCAGAAATCAAAAGGAATGAGCTATCAAGCCACACAAAGACATGGATAAATCTTAAATGCAGATTGCTAATTAAAAGGACATACAGAAAAAAATTATTGGAAAGACATTTGCTATGAATGGGGAGGAAAATAATCCTCTCCCAGGAGAGTTGTACAGAGCTATAAAAAAAGACATACCACTATCATACAAATATTCCTAAGTATTCTTGCTCCCTTTATTATTTATTTAACCATTCAGCTCCTGCCAGTGAGTCATAAATCAAATAATTCTTTTGCTAAAAAGAACTCTAACTTTCCCCTTTTGGCTCAATGGAATTTACTCAACTCAGTCACTAGATGGTATTTCCAGCTTCCTTGAACTAAGTTTGCTTTTGAAGCTAAGAACATAAATGAAAGGTTTATTGACTTCAGATTGTCACAAACCATCTCACCAGAGAACTTCTGAGAAATGTTTTTTTTTTTTGGCCTGGCCTTTAATAAAGCAAATAAGGCTTATTTTTAATTTTAAAGACACTTTGGTACCTTAAAAAAAAAGAAATATTTATAAGATAATTTCCTTCAGGGTAATGCAGAAAGTTCCAGTTTTTCATTACTTCCAATATTAGTGATCAAATCATCAGACTTGACAGAAAAACATCCCTTTCTCTTTTTTTCTGGTAAACTTGATCATTCCTCAGTTTTAGCTATTGATTCATTACAATCTATTTTTTTAAAAAAGATTTTATTTATTTATTGACAGAGAGACACAGTGAGAGAGGGAACACAAGAGGAGGAGTGGGAGGGGGACAAGCAGGCCTCCAGCGGGGCAGAGAGCCCGATGTGGGGCTCGATCCGAGGACCCCGGGATCATGACCTGAGCCAAAGGCAGACACTTAACGACTGAGCCACCCAGGCACCCCACGATCTATTTTTATTAGAAGTTCTCCAGAAGGTCTGTAACTTCCAAGAGAAAAATCTCCTTACTAATACAAGGGCGCCATCTAGTGATGACTATGGGTAAATGCGTACTATAGAAAATGAGCATGCGCTTATCTCCTATTTCAATTCTGCTTTGAGATGTGGCTTTCAAAATGTGTCGAGGGGAAAGATTTCCTGGAACTACAGTACTTGGAATAGCGCACTGTTGAAATAGTTTCCTAATACTAATACACAGGTACACTGAAAGATTTTGCCTATCCTCCTTTTCTATCACTACTCCGATAACTGAAATTCAATTGTGAAGCTACATTAGTTTCATGGAACGTCAGAACATCAAGTTACAAGGAATGTTAGAGATAATCTGTTATCTAGTCCAACCCCTAGTTCTTCAGATGTGAAAACTAAGGTCTAGACAGAGGACATCTGACTTGTCACAAAACTAGTAGCGTTTCCAATAGGGCCTGGTTTGCCTTAGCCTGGTTTCTGAAGGACCGGACGCTACAATATTATCTTAGAGAGAAGATACTTTAAATATCTCAGTAACAGGTTTCTATTCAAACCAAAGTCCTAGCTGTTCCTACAAGGATGGCAGAGGGTAAAACTCCCCAATCTAGGCTCTCTTCATGGCTTTCCCTTCTCTGAACCTTGACGGGGCCCAGAAACCCTCAGAGGTCAAGTTTTGCCCACTGATCATCAGCGGGGGAGCTGCTACAGCTTCCTGAGTGCTGGCCAGGTGCCGGGCAGTGCGCGTGGGCTCAGGATAAGTCTCCCACCTTCCCTGCTCAGGCACTTTGGGCTCCTAATGAACATGCTCTATTTCTCCCTTCCCTTCATCTCAGTACATTCATACAGAGCAAGGAACAACTGACAGAGCTGGGTGTTCCAGGCAAAGAGACTGCACGTACAAAATTATGGAGGTGCGAAGACACAAAGTTTATTTAGAGAACAAGTGTTTTAGCTTTGGGTACCAGGAACAGAAGATGCAGGTGCTAAAACTATCTGTCCTTCCTCTTTGCTTCCTTTCTGGAGGGGAGGAGGCAAAATTTGATCAGGAGGCAACAGAATGAATGAAGAGCCAAGGCAGAAGGAGACTAAGCTAGGCTGTTTGTTGTGAAGGGCCTGACTGTGGGAAAGATTATGGTTTGACCATGGTCATATGGTCTTCACACAGAGCTCTGGTTGTCAGGACATTGGGAAATGACTGTACTTAATAAGTGACGAAGGCAGAACTGCAAAGATGTGAAGGTTGATTCTGGCAACCTCCTATCCAGGTCTCTAATTCTGCTGCTCCCCAGGAACTCTCCAGGGGGAGCCTTAGAAGCCTCTAGGCAGGGGAGACAGGTTAGCCTGCTGGGAAAGGTTAGGTCCATTTTCCCACCTCTAAGGACTCCTTCTTCCCTTTGCCATTATCACCACTAAACATGCCCCCAGGCAGAAAGCAACACCTGAATCTAAATCTGAAACATTTTTATTCACTTTTGTGAGGGGGTCAGAAAAATGGGCTGGGGAGAGGGGTAGGGGATTCCTGGGGTTGAGCACACTAAAAACAGGGTGGAAGAGAGACAGAAACTGTGTGACTGTGTCAACTCCCAATAACAAAAGGGGAGGTAGAGGTCAGGATCTAGAATTTCTACTTTGGGGATATGGGTATTTTTATACTATTTGTATTTTGATACTCATTCCCTTTCTGCTCTTCTTTACTATTTGGTAAAATTCATTTAAAAAAGGTCAACTTGGGGCACCAGGGTGGCTCAGTCGGTTAAGCATCTGCCTTCAGCTCAGGTCATGATCCCAGAGTCCTGGGATCGAGCCCCACGTCGTCGGGCTCCCTGCTCAGTGGGGAGCCCGCTTCTCCTTCTAACTCTGTCTCCGCCCCGCCCCCCCCCCCCCCCCCCCCCCCCCGCTTGTGCTCGCTCTCTCGTTCTCAAATATAAAATCTTAAAAAAAAAAAAAAAAATGTCAGCTAACCTAAGTGGAACCAAAGAAAGCAGTTTTTGTTTAAAGCCATACCCCTAAGGACTGGGCAGGAGCAGGGATGGAATGGGAATCCCAGGTAAGCGAATCCAGAGGAATTATCCCTTCCATCCAGGATGCTTTCCTTCCAGAGTTCTCTTCCACTACAACATGGAGGGGTCTGGGTCTGGTTTTAATAATATGTGATAATAGTTTCCCCTCACAATACTGCACTGTAAATGACTGCTAAAAGCTTGACCTTCTACCCTCTCAAAGTGGGAGGCAAAAATGTTACAGTTTAACACGGATTTAATTCACTCTAATTGGTGGAAGGGAAAAGATTTCTGGTAGGAGATGTAGTTTCTGGTGCTCATCTCCCCAGTAGCTGCTCTTCTTCCTCCCTGGCACCATTTATTAGCTAATAAAGTCAGGTTTAAAGCCACATCCTACCTACTAATACTTATACAACTGCAAATTTCTTAAAATTCACTTTTTAAAAATAAGTAAATAAAAGAAAAGGTGTTATTCGTTTGAGAAAGGAGTGCAAGCTGGCACATACAACAAATATTTGAAATCACAAATCCAGAATATCTTAGTAAAAGAGTTTCTGTCCTTGTCTGTTGATGATATCAAAGTGTTAATACTCAACTTTAGACATAATACCCTCTGGGCTATGACTGAGTTCCTGTTCTACACTTAATCAAAAGAGAACTTCCGAAGTTATTTATATTGACAGTATAATTTCCAACACAAAGGTTCACCAAATGCACAATGTCACGTCTTAACCAAGAGTATCTTCAGCTCTAGTCCCTCTACCTCTACTTTCCAATCCAACAAAGAAGGAGAACCATATTCCAAAGTTAGCTGAGAACCACACCATATCCCATATACCTCTTCTACATCTAATCTGAAACACAACATAGGAAAATAGGTAATGACTTCTTTCAATACAAATTGTGCCACATGAATAAAGAAACCAGAACCCTTCTCTATGGTCTTGTGAAAGACATGTCTCAGAGTTTGTTTGTTTTTTTAAGATTTTATTTATTTGACAGAGATATAGCGAGAGAGGGAACACAAGCAGGGGGAGTGGGAGAGGAAGAAGCAGGCTTCCCACTGAGTAGGGAGCCCTATGTGGGGCTCGATCCCAGGACCCTGGGATCATGACCTGAGCCGAAGGCAGACGCCTAATGACTGAGCCACCCAGGCGCCCCTCAAAGTGTCTTTTTTTAAAAAAAATTCTCATTTCCAAAAAGAAAAATGTTGCATAAACATAAAGCACTACAATCTTGGGTTGAGGGCTGCAACCACAGTATTTAAGAAATCTTGTCTCAGAGAAAAGCAAATACTGCATTATCTCACTCATATATGGAATCTGAAAAAAATAAACCCCAAACCAAACTCACAGATAGAGGACAGATTGGTGGATGCCAGAGTGTAGGGATGGGGGAAATGGGTGGTGGTGGTCAAGAGATGCAAACTTCCAGTTAGAAAATAAATAAGTCCTGGAAAAGTAATGTACAGCATGGTAACTATAGTTAATACTGTATTTTATATTTGAAAGTTACTAAGAGAGTCATCTTAAAAGTTCTCATCACAAGAAAAAAAAGTATAACTATGTGAGTTGATGGACATGAACTAAATTTATTGTGGTCATCGTTTTGCAATGTATACATATATCAAATCATTATGTTGTACACCTGAAACAGTGTTAGATGGCAATTATATCTTACTTAGAAAAAAAAAAATACATCCCCAATACGTGTTCAAAATTACTCCCCCAACTCCAAAACAGAACTCTCATCTCTACATTATCAATGGAGAACAAACCACCGACTGTGGAATAATTGGGGCATGGGAACCCTTTTGCACGGACAGAAGGCTTGACTTCTCACAGAAATGAGCCCCTCATACAGAATTTTAATGTACTGTTTCTGGAGCTATTTTTGCCCACTTGCATTGTCACAGCTGTGAACTAGAAGCAGCTCCAACCCAAACTAAGAATAAGTGGTCCTGAAGCACTCACTTACACAGAAATTATAATTTAAGAAAACTAAGAATATGGAAAAGTTATACTTATACTTTAACATTCTGTGACATTACGTCGCTTTAGTTAATAATCATAGCTCCCATTTTGGGGGGCAGTTTTCAGCATTACCATGTTTTAGGCACTATGCTAAGTATTTCTCATGCATGTCCCCTTTCATTTGCACAACAACCCTACGAGGTGGGCATCATCCCCCTTTAGTTGAGGAAGAAACAAGGTACACAGAAATTGAGTCACTTCCTGGAAGTCACACAGCTGATGAATAAGCCAGGTGTGACAGAGGTCTGGACTTTTCATCAACAGTAGGTAAACTAAACAGTCTGTAAACTCAAGGCTCCAAAACAAGTTTTAAAAGACCAAATTCTTACAGTGAAAAGTTTCACAAAGTCACAAGAAAAGAAACCAGCATTCCAAAAATAAACTTGAGTTGTATGAATAAAAAATAAGGCACTGTCTTTAAACTAATGCTAGAAACAGTTTATTCTTATTTTTTAAAAGAACTGAAAATATTTTGAAACAAATGTCACCAGAATTTGTAAGATTATGAGCTCCCACTAGGCGCCCTGTATTGTCAGATGCTGGGATACAGAATCAATTAGAAATAGTTCTCAGTTCTCAAAAAATTCAGTGGTGTTGGTGGGGGACACAGGTACAGTGATAGACCATAATACATGGCAGAAAGTATAACAACAGTGAAGTGCAGGATATTACAGAAAGGTGAAGAATGGTGCCTAATCTAGCCAGTGCGTGGTAGGTTTATTGGAGGAAGAATGGTGAAGAGTTGCCAGCCGAAGGGGGTGGGCTGCTCATTCCAGACAGAGAGCAGAGCCTGGCACAGACTAGAGGCAGGAAGTAGGGCGGTAGTACGGTAACAGGGGAGACTCACAAAAAGGTCAGGGTGGCTGAAGCATGGAATGAGAGGCAGGGCACAGGTAAGGCTGGGGAGGCGAGCAGGGTCCAAATCATGAAGAAGTTGAAACCAGTGAAAGGTTTTAAGCAGGAAAACAAGCAGCTCAGAATTATTCTTTAACTAAATCCCTCAAGGGCTATGTGAAGCATGGGTTTAGAGTCACACAGCCAAAGGTTCAATTCCTGGCTCTAGGGCTTATTACCTGTGAACTTCGGCAAGATGTAAAACCTTCCAAGGGGCTGCCTGGGTGGCTTATTCAGTTAAGCGTCTGACTTCAGGCCAGGTCATGATTTCAGGTCCTGAATCGAGCTCATTGAGGAATCTGCTTTTCCCTCTCTCTCTGTCCCTCCCCCGACTTGTGCTCACGTTCTCTCTCTAAAATAAATAAATAAAATCCTTGAAAAAAATAAAACCTAAGCTTCAGTCTTGTCACCTGTGAAATGGGAAGTAAATGAGGTAATGAATGTAAAGCACCAGAACATAGTAAATGCTCAATAAATGATGGCTCTTATTATTACTGTTAATATTATAAGCCTAGAAGTTCAGGGAGACCCATATGGGAGTCTAGATGAGGCATACTAAGGCCCTGAATAGTGATGAAAAAACAGGACAATCTGAAACATGTGCAGGAAACAGAAATGATAAAATCTGAATGCCACCTGGCTATGGGAGTGGGGGCTAGGGAGGAGGAGGAGCCATGAGTGAGCTCTGGGTCTAGGTTAGGTGACTAATGGGCTGGTGGCTGGTGGTGCCCCTGACTATGAGAATATGGGAGGCAGAACAAGTCTGGGAATCTGACTCATACTGAGAAGGAGGTGCGTATTCAGAAGCAGATAGCCAGCAGGTAAAGGGATGATCTGGAGTCTGGGGTGCAGGGGTGGCTTGGAGTTAAAAAAGTGGGTGTCACAAGTATCTCACAGCATGAGAAGGGAAGAGATCACCTATAGAGGGCATATTCAGTCAGAAGAGCAAAGAGTTAGGCCAGACCTTCGGAATGCCCACAATGAAGAGTCAAGGAGAGAAAGAAAACCCCCAAAGAAAGAAAAGAACCACAAAGGACAAGAAAGAGCCAGAACGGCTCAGTATAATGGAAACTAAAGGAGCAGGACCTCATGGAGGGAGTCATCAGTGGTGCCCTATGTAGTCGAGAAGTCCAGTAAGTTCCAAACATGTCCTCAGAATTTAGCAGAAACTGTTGCTGATTTTAGACCAAAGGGTAGTTTTACTAGGACAAGGAGATCCAACTGCTGGCCTAAGGTATTAATGGGAGTGTGGAAGGGGAAAGAGTCCACCGTAAATCTGGTAAAAGAGACAGAAAGGAATTAAGTAGTGGTAAGGGAAGAATGTAGGGTCAAAGTTTAGGTTAAAAAACTATTTTTAGGATGGCATACCCTGAGCATTCTGTGAGAAGGAAAAGGTGGATGACAAAAAGTGAGGATGCAGGAGACAGATTGACTGACAGAGCAAGGTTCTTGAGGAATTAAAAAGGAATTTTTAATATCTACTATGTGTCAGGTACCATGCTAGGCCCTGGGGACACTTGTCCACAAACTATCAGAGTGTGACATGAACAGTCTGGAGCGCACTCCTCCAGAGGAGCTCAGAAGGGTGCCCATCTGACTGGGGGTTTCCTGAACCCAAGCTTGTGCCTGCTCACCTTTCTACTCTCACTGTCCAACCCCATGTCTGGCACGCACCTGCCAGGCATTCAGTAATGTTCCTGGTATGAATGAATACATATACTCAGAAACTTATTTCTAGGGGCGGAAATTTTACAAAGAGGTATGAAAATATATTCTAAGATAAAGGGAATCGGGGTATTAAAATACAATGAAATATTAATTAAAATGTAGCACACACGCTCAGAAAACATGCATCTAAAGGCAGCTGAAGGTTAAGAGAATGGAGAGAATGGGGAGAATGGGGCACAGGGTTCAATCACATGGAAAAGGTCTGACGTGGTTCCAGAACGCTCTCTGGCCAAATGTATCCCCTAATCTGCAAGCTTATGCTTAAAATTCATTTAACCATCTAAGGACAAAACTGTTCATCTCAAAATTGTAGATAAAGGATTAAATAGGAAACGTGTGTGAAATGGTACATCAGCTAAAACCCCTTTACTGGCTATGTGACACAGCCCAAGTCCCATAACCTCTGAGAAAGCAGACCATGTGGCAGATGAGACTCCAAGCCCCTTTCTTTTTTTTTTTTTTTAAAGATTTTATTTATTTGACAGAGAGAGACACAGTGAGAGAGGGAACACAAGCAGGGGGAGTGGGAGAGGAAGAAGCAGGCTCTCCGCCGAGCAGGGAGCCCGATGCGGGGCTTGATCCCAGGACCCTGGGATCATGACCTGAGCCGAAGGCAGACGCTTAACGACTGAGCCACCCAGGTGCCCCACCAAGCCCCTTTCAAATCTCTTGCTTAAAGGTTCTAAAGTAGTGTTTTTTAAGCTTTTGGGGATCACATACTCCTGTGGGAATCTAATGAAAGCTTTGAATTCTACCCAGCCGCCCCTAAAATAAATATAGACACAAGCATACAAAATTCTGCAAATCATGAGAAACCCAACTGTAGACCTTCTTCCTAGCATAAAATTAGCTGAGGTGCAGCTGTTTACAACAAAGATGCTTTGTCTTCCTTAAAATTAATGGAGTCAGGTTTCAGAGTGACCCTGCAAGACCTACAGGGGATAGCTTGCTGTGTGTCCACCTGTGTGTCCTTCTGAACTAAGTCTCCTCTTCTCTGAATTCCACAGTGCCAAGCACAGTGCCCTGAATACAGGAAGTACCCACTTAATTGTGAATTAAGTTGACAGGACCAAAATGGTTTGGATGCATGATTCTGGAGTTTTCAGACCTTTGGTGCTTCCTGAGGTCAACTGTAAATCCTCCCTTTCAGAGACAAGTTCAAACTCACAGCAACCAGCATGGGCTTACTCTACAGAATCTGTCAACTTTCCAGAACTGATTTTGATTTGATTAGAAGGGTCTAGCCCACCCCAGAGAAGAAGCTATACCTCGGTTCTGAAGCCGAATTTGATGACCTGCCCCTTCCCCCAAAAAGAAAACACACTGCATCTGCTTTTAGTAGAAATCCCTTACATTTATATAACTCTTTATACTTAGATTTTACCAATCCCTCTTACCTTCACTCAGTATTCATCTGGGAGATAGGCAATATATGTAGTACTCCATTTTAAACACAAGGAAAGAGCATGTAATATTCAAGTGATCACAGAGAGGGCTTTATACATAGCCCAGAATCAGGACCCCAAGTCACATTTTAATGAATATGCTAGTGCTTCTGTCACCCTTATAACAAGATGAGAGGGGCCTCTTTAAATTGACACAGTGAAACAGCTGTGACATTTAATAAATGGTTCAGTGATAACATCTAAGTAGTACCTGTCATTTAAGACACCAAAAGCCATGCCAATGTAAGCAATTTTATATACAACAATTAAATAGCTTTGTTTTCTCAATATTAAGTCATAATCAAGTTGGCCTATTATTTATGAATTTTAAAAAAAGCAGAACCCACTGTACATAGTAGGGGGGAATTCCATACTTACCTACTGCACAATGTAAAATCTAGAGAAAAAAGGGGGAAAAAAGAATTAGTAAAGAGCAATAATAATATATAGTTCCCATAACACATATTCCATTTTTAAACTTGGTTATTTAACAAAATGTACATTCTTATTTATTTTTGTTTGTTTGTTCCTTTTTAGTTTGTGTATCTGCGGAAGATTTCCTAAGGAATAAACCTTATCCAGTAATCCACCAGATGTCTCTTTTATAACACATAAACTTGTAAGAGCAGTAGCTGTCCACCTCCCATGTCCCATATTCTATAGAACAAAACTGTCACAGACTACAGAACACAGGGTCAGAAGAGCCTTTGTTGGCTCTTCTTACCCGGCAGGCCCTTTAATGCAGACATTCATTCAACCTACAAAGCTCCACAGTGAGACTTCATCTTATCTCATTTGGTGACCTCATTACAGGCATGTTCCCAGTCCAATCTGTGACCCTAGATCTCTTCATGCTTCAGGCCCACATTGCAAACTGCCTTTGGACATCTCCATCTAGGTGTACCAGCAGCAGCTCAAACATGGCATGCCTCTTCAAGAAACTCCCCCTTTCCTTCCTTCATACCTGCTATGCCTGTTATCATCAACCTCCCAGTCTCCCAAGTTTAGCTGTTCTTTCCTTCCCCTCACCTACAAGTCCTACTGGTTTCCAAGTCCTGCCAATACTTCTGGCATCGGTCTTCCCTGTTTTTATTTCCAGTGTCTTGGGTGAGACTGCTATCTCCTTTCCATCTCAGTGGCCATCCAAGTGACCAATTAGGTTATTCTAAATTGTCTTCTAATTCATCCTGTATATGGCATTGCTTTAACCCTGGTGGTGGTTGCAGTAAAGATGTAACCTAAGGAGCTGGGTTCAAGATGGCAGTGTAACAAGATCCTGAACTCACCTCCTCTAGACACAACAAACCTACAACTAGCTGTGGAATAATTCTTTCTGAAAGGTATCTGAAAGTTCAATGAACAGAGCCTTCACAACAAAGAATAAAAGGATAGCAGCAGAAACACAGACTTGCTAGGGAATAAAACAAACCCCAGCTATGGTGGGTCACAATTGGGAGGGACATCAAAAGTGTGGACTTTTCCCAGAGGATCAAAGGTACCTGAGTTCTACACCTGGCACCCAAATCTTCAGATCCTGCACAGAAGAGACGAGCCCCCAAAACACTAGGCTCTGAAAATCAATAGGGATCACCTTGAGGAAGACTATAAAGCTGCAGGGAACAGAAAACCTGCTCTTAAAGGGCCCACACACAGACCCGCTCAACCCAGAAACCAGTGTAAAACACCAACTTGAATAGTACATAGACCACAGATAAAGGAGAATCATTTGCTAACCTTAAGAGCGTCTGCCCGAAGAGGCTGGAAACAACAGGGACTCTCCCTGGAAACTGACACCAGTGGGAGCAATTTTTGTGATTCAAGTCTACCTTACTAATGTGGGTGCTGGTGGGCATTATTTTGGAATTCCTCTAACATTCTATTAACAGTGGGAACACCCTGCAGAGCACTCTGCCCAAAGACACCCTGCAGAAGTTGTGGACACAGCCTGCAGCCCAAGTGTCAGCATAGCCCACCAACCACAGCCCCAGGCCCTGCCACAACAGGAGGGCGCACACAGCCCACCAAGGGGACACCCCTTGAGCTCCTGGTTTTGGTGATTGGGAGATTGTATTTCTGGGCCAAATAGTACCATCTCCTATGTAAGGTCACTCATTCAAGACTGGGAGAGGTAGCTGACTTACCTCATACATAGAAACAAACACAAAGAATTAGGCAAAATGAGGAGGCAGAGTAATACATTCCAAACAAATGAACATGACAAAATCTCAGAAAAAGAACTAAATGAAACACAGATAAGCAACCAACCTGATAAAAAGTTCAAAGAAATTATCATACAGATGCTCAGTGAACTCAGTAGAAAACTGGTTGAACACAATGAGAACTTAAGCAAAGATATAGAAAATATAAGAAAGTATTGAACAGAAATTTGAAAAATACATTGGAAGGGTTCAACAGCAGACTGGATGAAGTATAAGAATGCATCAGCAGGCTGGAAGACAAAGCAATGGAACTTGCCCAGACAGAACAGCAAAATAAAAAAAATTAAGATGAGTGAAACAGACAAAGGGGATGAAGAGGTTCAAACTTCCAGTTATAAAATAAAGTCACGGAAATGAAAAGCACAGCGTAGGGAATATAGTCAATAATACTGTAATAATGTTGTATGGTATAATCTATGGTATAATCTATAATCTAAGCAAGCAAGAAGATACAATGGGAAAAACTCTTCAAAAATGGTGCTGGGAAAACTGGACAGCTACACACAATGAAACCAGATCACTTTCTTACACCATATACAAAATTAAACTCAAAATGGGTTAAAGACCTAAATGTGAGACCTGAAGCCATAAAACTAGAAGAAAACATAGGCAGTAATCTCTTTGACATCTGTGGTAGAAACATTTTTCTAGATGTGTCTTCTTTGGCAAGGGAAACAAAAGCAAAATTAAAACTACTGGGAATACACCAAAATAAAAAACTTTCGTCCAGCAAAGGAAACCATCAACAAAACAAAAAAAACCAATCCACTGAATAGGATATTTGCAAATGATGTATCCAATAAGGGGTTAATACCCAAAATATATAAAGACCTTATACATCTTAACACCAAAAAACCAAATAATCCAGTTAAAAAATGGGCAGAGGACAGGAATAGACATTTTTCCAGACAGGACATACAGATGGCCAACAGACACATAAAAAGATGCTCAACATCACTAATCATCAAGGAAATGCAAATCAAAACCCGTGAGATATCACCTCACACCTGTCAGAATGGCTACAATCAAAAGGATAAAAAATAACAAGTGTTGACAAGGATGTCAAGAAAAAAGAACCCTTGTACACTGTTGGTGTAAATGCAAGCTGGTGCAGCCACTGTGGGAACATAGTATGGAGTTTCCTCAAAAAGTTAAAAAAAAAACTACCATACAATCCAGTAATTCCACTGCTGGGTATTTACCCAAAGAATACAAAAACACTAATTGGAGAACATATATACACCCCCTGTGTTTATTGCAGCACTATTTACAATAGCCAGGATATGGAAGCAACCTAAGTGTCCATGACTGACGAATGGATACAGAAGATATGTTATATATACACAGTGGAATATTACCCAGCCATAAAAACGAATGACATCTTGCCATTCGCAACAACACTGATGGATCCAGAGAGTATTATGCTAAGCAAAATAAGTCAGTCAGAGAAAGACAAATACCATATGATTTTACTCATATGTGGATTTTAAGAAACAAAACAAAGAAAAAAAGAGACAAAAACAAAAAAACAGACTCTTAACTATACAGAACTAGTGGCTGCCAGAGAGGAGGCAGTGGGGGAATGAGTATAACAGGTGAAGGGGATGGAGAGTACAATTATGATTTCAGAATAGCTGAAAACTTCCCTAATCTGGGGAAGGAACTGAACATCCAGGTCCAGGAAGCCCAGAGTTTCATATAAGATGAACCCAAAGAGATCCAAACCATGATACATCATAATTAAAATGGTAAGAGTTAAGGATTAAGAGAGAATCTTAAAAGCAACAAGAGAAAAACAACTTGTTATGTTCAAGGGAAACACTAGAAGGCTATGTAAGCAGATTTTTCAGTAGAAACTTTACATGCCAGAAGACTGTCATGACATATACAAAGTGCTGAAAGGAAAAAACTTCCAACCCAAATTCTCTGCCTAGCAAAGTTATCATTCAGAACTTGAGAGACTGAGAGTTTTCCATGTAAGCAAAAGCTAAAGGTATTCATCACAACTAAACCAGCCCTACAATAAATGGTAAAGGGACTTCTTTAAGCTAAGTAGTAAGAAAACATAGGAAAGTAAAAATCTCACTGGAAAAGGTAACTATATAACAAAGGTATTGATCAATCAATCACTTATAAAGCAAGCATGAAGGTTAAAAGACAAAAGTAGTAAACTGAAATTACAATAATTAGTTAAGGGAAGCATAAAATAAAAAGATATAAAAAGGAATCATCAAAAATAAAAAATGTGGGGGGAAAAGTAAAAAGGTAAAGCTCTGAATTGTGTTTAAGTTGCTATCAAGTTAAAACAGACTGCTATTTGCATAAAATATTTTGTGTGACGCTCACAGTAACCACAAGGAAAAAACTTACAGTTAATACACAAAAGAAAATGAGAAAGGAATTAAACATAACACTAAAGAAAGCCAGCAAACCACAAGGGAAGAGAAAAAGAAAGGAACAGAGAGGAACTACAAAAATAGCCAGAAAACAATTAACACAATGGCAGTAAGTATATGCTTATTAAAAATTACTTTAAATGTAAATGGACTAAATTCACCAATCAAAAGACACAGAGTGCCTGAATGGATAAAAAAATGAGACCCATCTATCTATATGCTGCCTATAAGACTCAGATGTAAAGACACACACAGAGTGAAAGGGAAGGGTTAGAAAAAGATAATCCATGCAAATGGAAATGAAAAGAAAGCTGGAGTAATTATACTCCTATCAGATAAAATAGACTTTAAAACAAAGATTATAAGGGGCTTCTGGGTGGCTCAGTTGGTTAGGTGTCTGACTCTTGATCTCAGCTCAGGTCTTGATCTCACGGTCATGAGTTCAAGCGCCATTCTGGGCTCCACCGTAGGCATAGAGCCTACTTTAAAAAAATAAATAAAAATAAAACAAAAACTATAATAAAGGACAAAGAAGGGCATTATATAATGATAAAGGGGTCAATCCAGCAAGAAGATATTACATTTATAAATATATATGCACCCAACACAGGAGCACCAAAATATATAAAGCAATTATTAACAGACCTAAAGGGAGTAATTGAAAGCAGTACAATAACAGTAGGAGACTTTAATACCCTACTTTCATCAAGAGATAGATCATCCAGACAAAAAAATCAATAAGGAAACCCTGGCCTTAAATGACACATTAGACCCGATGGACTTGATATATATAGAACATTCCACCCAAAAGTGGCAGAATACACATTCTTCTCAATTGCACATGGAACATTCTCCAGGACAGACCACATGTTGGGCCACAAAGCAATCTCAATAAATTAAAAAAGAGTGAAATCATATTAAGCGTCTTTTCTGACCACAATGGTATGAAACCAGAAATTAATTACAAGAAAAAAACAGGAAAACCCACAAAAACATGGAGATTAAACAACACGCTACTGAGCAATTAACAGTTCATTGAAGAAACCAAAGGAGAAATAAAAAATAGCTAAAGACAAATGGACACAAAATCTGACATACCAAAATCTATGGGATGTAGCAAAAGTGGTTCTAACAGGGAAGATAATAGCAATACAGGCCTACCTCAAGAAACAAAAAAAAAATCTCAAACAATCTAATTCTGCACCTAAAGGAACCAGAAAAAGAAGAACAAACGCCAAAATTAGTAGAAGGAAGAAAATAATAAAGATCAGAAAAGAAATAAATGAAAGAGATTAAAAAAAAAGAATTATTCATTTGAGGGCACCTGGGTGGCTCAGTCGTTAAGCGTCTGCCTTCGGCTCAGGTCATGATCCTGGGGTCCTGGGATCGAGTCCCACATCGGGCTCCCTGCTCGGCAGGAAGCCTGCCTCTCCCTCTCCCACTCCCCCTGCTTGTGTTCCTGCTCTAGCTATCTCTCTCTCTGTCAAATAAATAAATAAAATCTTTAAAAAAAAAAAAAGAATTATTCATTTGAGAGAGAGAAAGGGAGCGAGAGAGAAAGCAGGGAGAGGGGCAGAGGGACAAGCAGACTCCCCACTGAGCGGGGGATCCTGATGCGAGGCCTGATCTCATGACCTGAGCCAAAGTCAGACACTTCACTGACTGAGCCACCCAGGCGTCCCTGAAATAGAGATTTAAAGCACAATAAAAAAGATCAATGACAGTAAGAGCTGGTTCTCTGAAAACAGAAAATCAACAAACCCTTAGCTAAACCAGCCAAGTAAAATAGAAGAGAGGATTCAAAGACATAAAATCAGAAATGAAAGAGAAATTACAACTGATACTACAGAAATAAAGGGAATCATAAGAGACTACTAAGAACAATTGTATGCCAACAAGCTTAACAACCTAGAAGAAATGAATAAATTCCTAGAAACATATAATCTTCCAAGAATGAATCATGAAGAAACCGAAAATGTGAATAGATTGATAACTAGTAAGGACATGGAAACAAAATCAAAAACCTCCCAACAAACAAAAGTCCAGGACCAGATGGCTTCACTGGCGAATTCTACCAAACATTCAAAGATTTAATACCTATCCTTTTCAAACTCTTCCGGAAAATAGAAGAGAAAGGAAAGCTTCCAAACATATTTTATGAGGCCAGCATCATATATACCAAAACTCAGCCATGAAAAGCATTCAGGAAAACACAAGAACGCACACGCTTGCCACTTTTATTCAACAGAGTATTGAAAATCCTAGCCACCGCGGGACGCCTGGGTGGCTCAGTCAGTTAAGTGTCTGCCTTCAGCCCAGGTCATAATCCCAGGGTCCTGAGACTGGATCCCGCATGGGGCTCCTTGCTCAGTGATGAGCCTGCTTCTCCCTCTGCCTGCTGCTCCCCCTGGTTGTGCACACTCTCTCTCTCCTGACAAGTAAATAAATAAAATCTTAAAAAAAAAAAAGAAAATCCTAGCCACCGTAATTAGGCAAGAGAACGAAACGAAAGGCCTCAAATTGGTAAGGAAGTAAAACTGTCACTATTTGCAGATAATATGATACTATATATAGAAAATCCTAAAGATTCCACCAAAAAATGTTAGAACTAATAAATAAATGGATTCAGTGAACTTGCAGGATACAAAGTCAATACAGAGAAATCTGTGGTGTTCTATACACTAATGATGAAACATCAGAAAGAGAAATTATGAAAATAATCTCATTTACAAATGCACCAAAAAGAATAAAACACCAAGCAATAAACTTAACCAAGAAGGTGAAGGAACTGTACACTGAAAACTATAAGACATTCATGAAAGAAATTAAAAAAGACACAAATAAGTGAAAAGATATTCTTTGCTCATGGTTTGGAAAAATTAATATTGTTAAAATGTCCATACTACCCAAAGCAATCTACAAATTCAATGCAATAGCTATCAAAATTCTAGCGGCATACTTCATAGAACTAGAACAAATAACTTTAAAACATGTATGAAACAACAAAAGATCTTGAATAGCCAAAGCAATCTTGAAAAAGAAGAACAAAGCTGGAAGTATCACACTGCCTGATTCTAAACTATACTACAAAGCTATAGTAATCAAAACAGTATGGTATTGGTAAAAAACAAAACCAAACCAAAAAACAGACACACAGATCAATGGAACAAAATCAAGAGCCTAGGAAAAAACCCACCCATATATGAACAATTAATCTATGATAAAGGAGCCAGGAACATAATATAAAGGACAGTCTCTTCAACAAATGGTGCTGGGAAAACTGAACAGCCACATGCAAAAGAATGAAACTAGACCACTATCTTACACCATATACAAAAATTAACTCAAAATGGATTACAGACTTGAATGTAATACCTGAAACCATAAAATTACTAGAAGGAAGAGGCAGTAAGGTCCTGACATCAGTCTTAGCAACATCTTTATGGAGCTGACTGAAAAGGCAAGGGAAACAAAAGCAAAAATGAGCAGATGGGACTACATCAAACTAGAAAGCTTCTGTACAGGAAAGGAAACCATCATCAAAATGAAAAGGCAACCTACTAAATGGGAGAAGACATTTGCAAACTATATACATGATAAGGAGTAAGGGGTTAATATCCAAAATATATAAAGAACTCCTACAATTCAACAACAAAAAAACCAAACAGCCCTATTAAAAAATGAGAAGAGGATCTGAACAGACACTTCCTCAAAGAAGACATACAGATGGCCAAGAAGCACATCACTAATCATCAGGGAAATACAAATCAAAACCACAATGAGATATCACTTAATGTTAGAATGGCTGTTATAAAAAAAGACAAGAAATAACAAGTGTTGGCAAGGATGTAGAGAAAAGGGAACCCTAGTACACGGCTGGTGACATTGTAAATTAGTGTAGCTACCATGGGAAACATCATGAAGTTCCTCAAAAAATTAATAATAGATCTATCATTTGACCCAGCTATTCCACTTCATATTTATCTGAAGAATACAAAAATACTAATTTGAAAAGATATATGCACCCCCATGTTCACTGTAGCATTATTTACAATAGCCAAGATATGGAAACAACCTAAGTGTCCATTAATAGCTGAATGGATAAAGAAGATGTGGTATATTTATAAAATGGAATACTACTCAGCCATAAAAAAGTGAGATCTTGCCATGTGCCACAACATGGATGGGCCATGAGGACATTACACTCAACAAAATAAGTCATATGGAAAAAGACAAATACCATATGATTTCACTCATATGTAGAATCTAAAAAACAACAAAACAAGTGAACAAAATGAAACAAAAACAAATTCAGAGAACAGACTAGTGGTTACCAAAGGGGAAGGGAGTTTTGGGATGGGTGAAAGGGGTGAAGGGGGGACAACAATATGGTGATGGTTGGGAACTAGATTTGTGGTGATAACTTTGTAGTATATACAGATATCCAATTATAAAGCCATATACCTGAAACTAATATAATAATAAAAAAGTAATCTGAAGCCATCTACAATATTATTTAATGACCAAAGCTTTTCTGGATAAGAGCTATCAGCTATTGTAGTACATTTTAAAATTTACATTGCTGTAGCAGTCATTCTATTGTTTGGTCCTAACAACAACCCTGGCCAATAGGCAGGACAGATATCTTTACTTACAGATGAGAAAGCCAAGGCTTAGAAAAGCTGCTTGAATTCCCCAAGGTAGTAAGTGATGTCCAGAATCGAGGCTCTATTTCTACTCTATTGATTTTATCATATTATTTCATTGTTTATTAGTTACAAGATATCTGCTGAAACCATAACTCAAGACTTGGCTCATCTAAAATATTCCTGATAAGACTATGTCCTTGAGAATTATTAATTCTCTAAATTTTGGGGGCAGGGGGAGTGAAAGAGGCTTGGATTAAAAAAATCAACCTTTGGGGCGCCTGGGTGGCTCAGTCGTCAAGTGTCTGCCTTCGGCTCAGGTCACGATCCCAAGGTCCTGAGATCGAGCCCCACATCAGGCTCCCTGAGCCTGATTCTTCCTCTGCCCCTCCCCCCTGATTATGTTCCCTCTCTCGTTGTGTCTCTGTCAAATAAATAAAATCTTTTAAAAAAAATCAACCTTCACAAATTTGTTGATAACTGATAAGAAAAGAATTATTATACCGCAAATCTTATCTTTTTCAAAAGAAAACACTGCTAAGAATCTCAACTATGTGAATATTACAAGATAATCTGGACCTCCTGCTGTAAAGTTGAGGAAAATAAAAGATGTCTGTAGATTTAAATGAGGAACAAAAGACATGAATAAAGAGCATGCTGAGACAAGACAGATAACAGTACACAGATAGAAAACCTATCCATGTATGTGGTAAGATGTCCACTCAGGAGGCTGATTAACAATAGGACATTATAGAAAAGGATATATGGTTGATCCTTACACAACAATGGCATGAAATGCATGGGTCCACTTACACTCAAGATTTTTTTTCAACAAATAAAAAAAATTTTTTTAATTTATTTTAGAGAGAGCACGGAGTTGGGTGCAGAGAGAGAAGGAGAGAGGGTCGTAAGCAGACTCCATTCTGAGCATGGAGCCCAATACGGGGCTCAATCTCATGACCCCGGATATCACAACCTGAGCTGAAACCAAGAGCTGGAAGCTTAAACCAACTGCGCCACATAGGGGCCCCAAATACATATTTCATATTGTGATTAACAAGTAAGATAGAGGTTGCCAAATGACTAGAAGGGAAGGGAAGGTGGAAGAAAGATGTGGAGAAGGCTGGGAAAGCATGGCTCCTGCCTGTTCCTGGCATTCATCACCACACCACCCACCTGGGGGAAGCTCAGTTCACTGAGGTCTTCAACTATGAGGTGCAAAGGAACCGGCTCTGGAGAGGGATTCCTAACAAAGTGGCAGGGCCAGTTACTGGCCAGTGTTGTTCAAGGATCACGGAATGATAACCTGCCTTCCTAAAGTAAGGGTTCCAGGAACTCAGGATAGGATAGCACCAAGCAGAAATCTAGCCTGCAGAGAGGAAAGGAGGGGCGCTGTCCAAGGTGCTGAAAATTATCTGAGGCTGGGAACTAATTCTCAAGGGGAACTGGCCTTTCAAAGCTTGCTAGCATTTCCCACAAACAGAAACTGTATTAGAACCATGTAAAGGGAGTCAGGTGAAGCAAGTGACCTATCAAGAAGCTCTGCTTTCACCAGTTCTTCGAATTCCCCTGAACTGTGCCTGGAATGAGGTTTCCTACATTCCTGGGAAGAGGAGCACGGAGCGGGTGTCACTCCCAGAACCAGCTTCGCTAACTTTGGATAAGGATAAGGTGATGTGTGGTGCCTCACTCTACTACTATACTGTATAGTAACTGCATTTTTCTTTTCCTTTTAATTTTCTTAATAAAATTTCCTTTTCTCTAGCTTACTTTATTGTACAAATACATCAAAGAATAGATGTAACACACAAAATATGTGTTTATCAACTGTTCATGTTATTGGTAAAGCTTCTGGTCAACAGTAGGCTATCAAGAGTTAAGCTTGTAGGGGGTGAAAAGTTATATGTGGATTTTCGACTGCACAGGAGGTTGGTACCCCAACCTCTGTGTTGTGTAAGGGTCAACTGTATAGTGTCTGACGGCTATCATTTTTTCTTTGTGTGACAGAATAACAGGTCTTAGTCCTAGTAGACCCAATCTCCCCCTTTTAATCACATATATTTTATAATGCCTCTTCTATCCTCAAATGAAATTCATAGGTGATAGAATCTACCTAAACAAAAATTTTTTAAAAATACAATGTTCTGATACGGAAAGAAGAAACAGAAAGTAATTTATTTTTTTAAAATATGTATTTCACTATACAACTGTTTGGGGACATAATAAAGCAGTCAGATATATGTGACAATTTATGACAAATAAGTTTGGATTTAAAAATAAGAATATCAAAAAAAATAAGAATATCAGAAAGCACTTTAAACTAGTATAGAACAATAAAAGCAGAGGTGCAGACCAACACTAGAATAAAAAACAGTATTAAGATAGTAATAGACATAGGAAAGTAATTTTTTTTTTTAATTTGAGAGAGAGAATGAGAGAGAGAGAGCATGAGAGGGGGGAGGGTCAGAGGGAGAAGCAGACTCCCTGCCGAGCAGGGAGCCCGATGCGGGACTCGATCCTGGGACTCCAGGATCATGACCTGAGCCGAAGGCAGTCGCTTAACCAACTGAGCCACCCAGGCGCCCCCATAGGAAAGTAATCTTAACTGAAGTTAGAATAATATGCCAAGGTAAATAACAGTCAAAGTAAAAAAAAAAAAAAAAAAAAAAAAAAAGCAAGTACAATATCATCATGAATGAGCCTGGTCTTATTTTTTCTAAGTGTGGTGTCAAAATAATCCTTTAGGTTATGTCACAAGACAGGGTAGGAAAAAAGTATCACAGAGGGGCGCCTGGGTGGCTCATTTGTTAGGTGTCAGCCTTCAACTCAGGTCATGGTCCCAAGGTCCTGGGATCGAGCCCCACATCCGGCTCCCTGCTCGGCGGGAAGCCTGCTTCTTTCTCTCCCACTCCCTCTGCTTGTGTTCCTGTTCTCGCTATCTCTGTCAAATAAAAAATTAAATCCAAAAAAAGAAAAAAAAGTATCACAGAAAGCCCATCTGCCCATATTCTGTGAATGGTGCAACAAGGAAGAGATGGATTAGATAAAAACAAACAAACCAACACTGCAAGAGGCAATAAAGCAGTTGTGTAATAGACTGGTGATAGTTTTAGGATAAAACTGAAAAACTATGGTGGTCCCCAAAAAGGCAATAATAAGAAATATTATTAAAAGTTATATTTAAAAAAATCCAATGAGATCCCTGTATTTCAGGTACCTTCACTAACTTAATAATTGAAGTCTAAACAGGAATCTCAAATCTTGTTACATAATTTCAGTCCGTTTCATTGCATTGGCAGTAACAACACTATTGCACTGAAATTCCTTTCAGCTAAATATGCAAGTTCGAAATGCTGTAATTCTTATAGAGTACAATTTGCAGAATGAACAAATTACTCAATTATTTTGAGATGGTATCTTTATTTCACTTAGGTTCCTTCTTTTTATCAACTGTGGTAAGCAAAATTCTAAAGATGATTCCCTGTGATTCCTGTTCCTTGGTTATCCAAACGCTAATCTAGGTACTGCAGTGTAGGGATTTTACAAAAGTAATTAAAGTCCCAAATCAACTGACTTTAAGGTATGGAGATTATATGGGTAGACCTGATCCAACAAGGTGAGCCCTATAAAAGCAGAGCAGGAAGTGACCTCCAGCTGACAACTAGCAAGGAAGTGGGACCTCACAGACCTGCAAGCACAAGATTTGGATTCTGTCAACAAGCTGAATGAGCTTAGAAGCACATTCTTCCCTAGAGCCCACTGGTAAGAGCCCACTGGTAAGAGCCAGCTTGACTGACACATTAATTTCAGTCTTGTGAGGCACTATGTGGATAACTGAGCCAAGCCCAGCTTCTGACTTACATAACCATGAGTTAATAAATGAATGTTATTTTAAAAACAAACTGCTAAGTTCATGATATCTTTATTATGCATCAAAGGAACACTAAGATAACAATTTCTTTCTAACTTAATAAGCTTTTGGTTTAATTTCTCATGAAGATATTTTAATATCAATATGTACTACAAAACTACCAATTTGTATTTATAGAGTGGTTAGTCTGAGGGGATATACAAAAGTCAGGGCAGATGCAGGACAAACCTTTACTGAGTTGGGACTCTCTCAGGTGTTGTAAGACATACAGACACAGCAACTCTACTGTGGCAATCAAAACACTCTTACAAAAAAGTTTAGCAAATCTCAAGAGGAATTGGAACCCAAGCAGCTCTGGAGACCCAACTGTAGCTCATGGATTTAATATGACTGGGCTACAGTGGGCCCCAATCTCTCTCAACTCAAAATTCCAAATTCTTGGGAGAAAAATATCTGACCAGTGCAGTATGGGTCAAGTGTGCACCCCTGGACCAGCCAGCAATGGCCTGAGAGGGAGTCAGGGAGTAGAGATGCCCTTGCTATCAGGAAAGACAGGTCCAGCCATGAAACTGGGAGAACTTCCAGGGAGGACAAAAATCTCCTGAGCTGGGCAGCCCTAAGACAGGTCTATCATACTCATGTTATGGGAAGTCCAGAACTAACCTGAGTTCTGTTTACCTGTATCTGGCTAGTTTTGAAAATTCTCATACCATATGTATGTATGATTCCATTTTCTCTCAAAACATTGACTCCATGCATTTTCTTCTTTATGCTTACGGGTTTTTTTTTTCCCCCTGTATATACAGCACTTATGATTAGAGGCAAACACCTTTCTCCCCTCCTCTGGCTTCTATGAGAAGAGTTTTCTCCCAAATATTTCTCTGTTAATCACTTTATCCCAGGAAAGGAAGGATGACTCATCTGAACAGTAAATTTGAGAAGAATAAATGGGGAGTGCTCAACTCAGCTCTACCCTGGGGTTTTCACAAAGAACTCCAAGTTCTCTATTTACTCCATGCCAGCCTGGCCGCTGCTGCCTAGGGCAGGGTGGGTGGTGATCTAATTCTGGAGTTCAGTTAGCAAACCCATTTAGTTTGCACACAAACACAGCCTCCAGCTAGGCCTTTATTGCTAATAAAGTTGATTTTTAGGATCCTTATGCAATTCCTTTGAGTTATTTCTCAATGTTCAGAACATAAGCAAGAAAAAGGGGGTATTTATTGTACTGCCTCAGACTCCAGTCCAAACTTGTTTTCAAAATCCTTTTACATCCATTTTTAAAGGAGAAAATAGGTGAAATTTCCTTAATTACCATTATTTTCTCTCTCATTTAATTTTACCTTTCTTGCTATATTCAGCTCTACAATTTGTTAATTCATTACCTGCTTTATTTTTATAATCTGATTGTAAAATGCTGAACCCTTACTGAACTTAAAACTGGGAAAAAACTAGGGGCACCTGGGTGGCTCAGTTGGTTGGGTGTCTCTTGATTTCAGCTCAGGTCACGATCTTGGGGTGGTGGGATTCTCTCTCTCTCCCTCTCCCTTTGCCCCTCCCCCAGCTTGCTCTCTCTGAATAAATAAATAAATAAATAAACACACACACACACACACACACACACACACCCATCCCTGGGAAAAACTTAAGGTCATTTAATCCAGTGTATCCACTGCAGAGAGTTTAAGACCATGCAGCAAAACCAAGTCTCAGTACCCAGATGTCTTGTCTCCAGTGTTCTTTTACATATACTGTGACACTTAAGTACAATTCTAATTTTACTTCTGTAACATTTCTGCCAGCTTTTCAATGACAATCATTTACCCATCAACTAATTCCACCAACGTGTTTGCCATGTTCCTCCTGCATGACAAATTATGAACTCTGCCAGTTTCTCTTTGGCTTCTGCTCTGATATCAACTTTATCTTCTGCTGTAACTGGGTGGTCCTGCTTTTCTTGTATGCTTGGTCATGGCAGACTGGTTTGTCCTCCAGTAAACTTGTCTTTCACAGCAACAGGTTGCTGAATTTTGTTTTTTAAACTGTTAACCATCACTATAACTTATTTTGAAAAAATTAATGAGTCTATCTGTATAAACATTAGAAATGATGCATTTATACTACACTCCGTCATCTTGTAGGTTTACTGTTATAGTTCCTTCTTCTTTTTTTTAACAACAGATGTAAAATTCTGTACTTTCCGTGTGTACTTCACTTTAAATCACAAGGTAATCTATCTAAGCTATTTTTCTTTCTTTTTAAAAAAAGTTTTAATCTTGTTTTTCTCATTTTTGTTTTTGATTATATAATGTATTACATTTTATATTTATTATACCTTCCTTTTTATTTCAAGATTCACAGAAGTGATATACAAGCACACACTAAAGTCTAGAGAGCAAAGAGGAGAACTTCCCTTTTATTCTTCCCCAAATACCACAATCCCCCATGGGAATAAGTACATGTAGCAGTTTACTATATATCCTTCCACATCTCTTCCAATACCTGCAATTTGCTTTTTTCCTAATGATTTTTCCTAATCTAAAAAGATCAACATATTTTAATAATTATTCTCATTATTTCACCTTATGAATTATGAAGTTAAACTCTGGAGTGACATAGAATTTACAATTTCTTCCTTGGCTTACTCTCCTTCCCACTTCATTCTACTTGGGTAAGATCTGAATTATCTTATGAAATTCCAATGGACACCTTGTAATCTGTATCAGGATCTAAAGCCATGCTGTCCAATGCAGTGGCCACTACCCACATGTGCCTATTGAAATTTAAACTAAAAATAAGTAAAACTTAAAACTCAGTTTCTTGGGGCATCTGGGTGACTCAGTTGGTTAAACACCTGACTCTTGATCTCACCTCATGTCTTGATCTCAGGGTTGTGAGCTCAAGCCCCATGTTGGAGCCTACTTAAAGTAAACAAAACAAAACAACTCAGTTTCTCAGCCCCACCAGCCCCATTTCAAGGGTTCAATTGCCACATGTGACTAGTGGCTGCTGTATCAAACCGCACAGATTCAGAACACTATCACTGTAGAATGTTCTAGTGGACAATGCTAATCTTAACACTTGGTTAATTTTATTTATTTACCTAAGAGTTAAATACCCTTTGATAAGGTTCTTTCAAAGTTTCAATACTTTTTGTAGGTATTTCAAAATGTCTCCATCTGTAGGAAATTGCAAGGTTATCTAGGAACCTAACGCTTTCTCCTAATTTCATGTGGATATTTTTATTCTTCAAAGTCTAAAGTCCTAGGCTGTTTTACTATTACACTTCTTTTTTGAAGATTTTATTTATTAATTTGAGAGAGACAGAGAGAGCACAAGCGGGGGAAAGGGCAGAGAGAGAGTGAGAAGCAGACTCCCCACTGAGCAGGGAGCCCGATGTGGGGCTCGATCCCAGGACCCTGGAAGGCAGATGCTCAACTGACTGAGCCACCCAGGCGCCCCTTACTATCATATTTTAAGATCTCTTTTCTGCTGGAAATTGCTTATCTTTGTCTTGAGTTTAAAAATTTAACATACAGGTGCCCAAGAAGGGAAGGGATTTTTTTTTTCTTGAAAAACAGCTCCAGCGTGGAACTCCATATACTCTCAATAACCATACTGAGTTGGTCTTTCAGTTCAGAAAAGTTTTCTAGAATTTTTCCTGATTATTTATGAGTTTTATGTTCTAATCATTTCTATTGCTGGTACCCTTACTTTTTGACAAGTTGCATATCCAAAATCCATTTTCGAGATATGTCAGTTCTATTACATTAGTATTAGTCTGTGGAATTTCATTACTTTCCCATATATTTCATTTTTCTGTTATTCAAATAATTATTCACAAATTAGCTAGTCCACCAACACATAATATCTCTGATCCACTTGGCACTACATATTTTGTAATGTTTTTACATTTCAAATGGTGAACTCTGAACATTCCCAACAGCTGCTCTGTAATCTATTTAATCTTAGACTGTAACTGGGAATTCTTACCTTTTCTTATTCTTTAGTATCACCTCTTTCTCTACACTATGGCCTCCTTCCTGCCTTGTACTGATACCATCTATATTTTCATTTCATTTAAAAAAAATTTCTGCCCACTCCTTTTAAAAGCCATTAGCTGTCTTACCTGTTTGAATGCTCTATCAATTTTCTTCTATTTGCTTGAGTTGTCAAACAGTGAGGACTGTGTGGGTGGGCTCCATTTCCCACATGCTCCCTCTTCCCTTCAAATGTTGTGACACTTATTAATTACACCAAGTTCTATTTTATCTCTGGTTTTCACATTGTTTTTGAAGCTGGCTTGTCTGAGGTTTGTTGTCCTTTCTGTCCATACCCCACTATGACTGCTCTGTTAGCTTTTCAGAAGTCTCTTAGAGGTCTGTTTTCTTAAAACAAGTCTGCATAATAAAGGTAGTCTAAAATGTACATATAGCTTCCTTTTTAAGATTATTATTATTGGAAAGTTAGCATGTTTTCATAAGGAGGGAAAATATTAAAGAGGGTCGTCATGTCCCCAGGTAAGTACACAAAAGTAAATTTGACCAATGATGTGCCTCAAGCATACTATCGTATTAATAATGCCACAGAAATTAACCTCCTAATATCTCCATAGAAAAAAGTCATCTAGTATTGGAGGCAAACACAGAAAAACCGGCAGGGAGACAAGATGGGAGCCCCCTCCTTCTTAAGGACACTACAAGTTCTTAACATTTTGCCATATTTTAGAGAAATACTCAAAATCATCTTCCTGATTATGTCATTAAAGGGTCTGAAAAGAGTTGTGAGGTGAGGCACAATGAGAGCAGATTACAGAGACAGGGCTTGGAAAGGGGTAGTGGGGTAAGAAGATACAACAAAAGCTGTCTACTCTCCTCCACTGCCTCTCTGGAACCAGTTCTGCCACTGCAGACCCAGCTCCAGACCAATTCTAGCAAAAGATCACAAATAAGACTGGGGCGTTTTCCCCTTTCTTTTTGTAGGTGAGGGAGTTCTAAATGAGAGAAGGATCTGGAAGAGAATGGGAAGGAAAGGGAATTCCTGCGGTCCAGTAGGCATTCCCAGCTAGACACTGGTTGGTTAAGTGAGACATATAGCAATGTACATATGTTGAAGATGGTCTGTATCAGTCTCAACAATTAACGTCTTTGCAGAGCAGTCCTTAAACCACGGAATCACAGTGCCGCTCACTGAGGCATATCCAATCATGAGTATTTAAAGTGTCTTTGCTATAATTACAGTCTTATGTTAACTAAATCCAGATTCTCTCAGAAATAATTTTTTTTCTTTTTCTTTAAAGATTTATTTATTTATTTTAGAGAGACAGCTAGAGAGCAGGGGTGGGGGGAGAAGCAGAGGGAGAGGGAAAGAGAGAATCTCAAGTAGACTCCCCCGCTGAGCATGGAGTCCAATGTAGGGCTCGATCCCACGACGCTGAGATCATGACCTGAGCCAAAATCAAGAGTTGGACCCTCAACTGACTGAGCCACCCAGATGCCCCTCTCAGAAATAATTTTAAACTGTCATAATATATCATCAGTCTACTAAATTCTAATCTTTTTTTTCTTTTAAAGATTTTATTTATTTGTCAGAGAGAGAGAGCGAGCGAAAGAGAGTGAGCACACGTAGGGGGAGCAGCAGAGGCAGAGGGAAAAGCAGGCTCCTCACCAAGCAAGGAGCCCGATGCGGGGCTCGATCCCAGGACCCTAGGATCATGACCTGAGCCAAAAGCAGATGCTTAACCAACTGAGCCACCCAGGTATCCCTACTAAATTCTAATCTTTAACTCAACTCTAACAAAGCTGGAAAGATAACTTATCCTTATCAATGAATATCACAGATTAAAAAAAAAAAATGAAGAAAACTTATCCACAGCTCATTATAGAAGAATTTTTTAAAAACTGAGATGTAATTTAGATACCAATAAAGTCACCCATTTAAAGTGTATAATTCAGTGGTCTTTAGTTTGTTTGCAAGGTTGCAATCATCACCACTAATTCCAGAATACTGTCATCATCTTAAGAAGAAACCCTGTACCCTTTAGCAGTCACTCCCCATTCTCTCCTCCCCACAGCTGCTGGCAACCACTAATCTACTTTCTGTCTCTATGGATTTGCCTCTCTGGACATTTCACATAAACAGAATCGTACAGTGTGTAGTGCTTTATGTCCGGCTTCTTTCACATAACACAATGTTTTCAAGATTCATTTGTGTCATAACACGTATCAGTAATTCACTAACTTTATGGTATGGAAATTTGTTCATCCATGAATGACATTTTAAAAATATATTTTTTGCTACCTATGTGAATTAGCTTTCAAGATTACTCAAGATTCAACTCAAGACACACCATATTTATTCATACATTCACCTCTTGGCTTACAAGATTATCAGTATATTTTATTTTCTGTCAATTTACAAATCACTTTGTACCTTATGATGTTGGTTGTATTGTGTTTCTGTACTTTGATAAATACCTACTGGGCTTTCCACCTAATACCCCTTTTTCTAGACATTACCCCTTCCCTCCAACTTCTATATGGTTAATGTGATCTTGCTCCTGTCTACCAGGTGACTGGTGGAGGAATGAGAACCTGATTTAAGATCGACAAATTAGGCCCTTCACTGGAAATGTGGAATTGGGAATAGGATTCTATTTCCAACTAGCTGATCTCTTGATTGTAGGAGTAAATCTCAGGAGCTTTGGCTATTACCATTTTTTGCCATGTAGACTAAGAAACCAAGAAAACCAGTGTGCCAGAAGAGAAGAAAGAATCAGAGACAAAGAAACTGAGAATAGCAGAGATAAGAGATGGAGCAGGAATCCCTGAGTTCCCTGCAGTATGCATCCCTGTCCTTGGACTCCATGGGACATCCTATAAACTTATACTAAAGTCCCCTTACTGTTCAAGTTGGTTAAGGAGGTTTCTGTAATCTCCAGCCAAGAGCTCTAGTATAATCATCTACCCAATAAGATTTTAAGCTCTTTATTAGCAAGGGCTCAACCTCCATTGCACACAACAACTCAAATACATACTTAATCAAATGATCACCTGTGGAGTAACTTGCAAAATTATCTATAAAATACACTCAAGACATTCTCCAATGAGTCTGTAAAAAAAAATTAGGATTTGTGTCCACATTATAAAAAAGCTATATTATTGTATCACTGACTCAGTATATCTTTGCACCCATTTTGCAAAACATTAATTTCCTCAGAAGTGGAATCACCTATTTTATTATACTAATCCATCCCATTTGCGCTTGCCTGGTAAATGTTAAATCTTTTGAAAAGCACAGTGTTACATTTTCCTAAGAAAATTTGAAGTTTCTTGCAAACAAGTAATCTCTATTTGTTTTTTAAGCAAACTCCCACAAAACCTACTAACAAATAACATTCAGGGGTGCCTGGGTGGCTCAGTCCATTAAGTGTCTGACTTTGGCTCAGGTCATGATCTCAGGGTCCTGGAATCAAGCTCCTCATCAGGCTCTGAGCTCAGCAGGGAGTCTGCTTGTCCCTCTCCCTGTCCCTCTGCCCCTCCCCTAGCTCATGTCCTCGTGCTCTCAAATAAATAAGTAAATAAAATCCTAAAAAAAAAAATTCAGCATACAGAAATACAAGTAAGTAACCTCATTTATAGTGGTATACATATAAAATGATGTGACATACACACACACACACATATATAAACAGAATATTACTCAGCCATAAAAAAGAGATCTTGCCATCTGCAACAACATGGATGATTCTAGAGAGTATTATGCTAAGTGAACTAAGTCAGAGAAAGATAAGTACCATAGGATTTCATTCATACATGGGATTTAAGAAACCAAACAAAGAAAATAAAGACAAATAAAAAAACACACTTTTATCTGTAGAGAACAAACCGGTAGTTATGATGGGGATTAAGAGCACACTTATCATGATGAGTACTAAGTACTATACAGAATTGTTGAACTATTATACTGTACATCTGAAACTAATACAACATTGTATGTTAATTGTATTAGAATTGTAATTTAAAACAAGGCAAAAAAAATGCAAAAAAGACAGAAAATACAAATCAAAGACACAGAATGTTGGGAAATAAAAAAAACCCCAAAAGACTCTTAAATACAAAATAAAAACTGGTGGTGGCAGGAGATGGTGAAACAGATAAAGGAGATTAAGAGTACACTTATTTTGATGAGCACTGAGTAATGTATAGAACTGCTGAATTATTATATTTCACACCTTAAACTATTAACACTGTATGTTAATTATACTTCAATAAAAAAAAAAGGTATAATGACACTGAACATACAAAGACATAAATGAATAACCTCCCTGGAATCATTCTCTCCTTTTCTCCTCTTGCAAACAAGATATACTGTCAAACATGAATAATTCCCAGAAGGATAACTAATCTGTAATTCAATGACACTGTGCACATGTAATTATTATATGATATAGGTTGCAGAGGCATGAAATCTTCCTTAATGGACAACTCAGGAGATGCAGTTTTCATAAGTCTGCTCTCTTGCCCCAGGCTGAAGGGTCTATTGCCATGACTGACAACTGCAAAGCTAATTCCCTGCTATTCCTGGGAGTCCTCACTTCATTTTGCAAAGTCCTTTTCCCAAAATCAAATCCAGTATTTGTCACCTAATTGGTTCTGAGTGGGGATAACAGAGATAAAACCAAAAATCCAAAATGTTTTCTTAAATCCCTGTTAAAAATTCTATAGGGATAAATGGGCTAATCCTTCAAAGTGTTAAGATTTGGTTCCTGAGTGGATTTTGTAAAACATATTAATGTCACTACCTTCCCTAAGACATACTGAAATTTAAAAAATTATACTTCTAATATTACAAAGGCTTAGAGAGATAGAACCCCTTTAAATCACTGAAGAATTCCTATCAGGTACAACTGCGTACCATGTCAAGCACTGGGGCAGTTTCTCATGGCCTGGCCCCAAACTTGCTTCTCTATAGCTGGAGAGAATTGTGCTGGCCAAAGCTCTGAGAGGCAAAGTACTATTTACTTACTATTGGCACCTTCCAAAAAAAATTTCAAAACTCTAAGTTTAACAAATGGCCCACACAAGGATTTGCTGAAGTTTTCTCAGACTTCCTCCCATCAGGCAGGAAGGGGCTTTGGAAATCTACTTTAACCTCATTATTTCACAGATGAGAAGAGAGGGTGGACTAGAGATAAATGACTTGCTCAAATTCACAGAATTGATAAAACCAGCATAGTTAGAATATGGGTCCTCGATTCGCAGCTGGAAGCTCACCTCCCCATACCATCTGCCTAAAATGTGTAAGTATGGACAGTTTTGAAACCTCTGCTTTCTGAGACAAAAACGAAAAAAGGAAAACTACAACTTTCTGTTTCAAATGTGAAGGTGAGAGGTTAAGGTGTTACATGTCATTTCCTAGAGGTAAAAGGTAATACCCTTCCAAATGTCATGATGGGCTTGCCCTGGAGGCTAAGTGAAATGAAACTGAACACCAGATTTTTGCTGCAACCTGCAGGTTTTTTACCATTATGAACTATAGTACCTATTGATTCTGTGTGCCCAAGGCTACCCAATTCCTCCTTTTCCATTAACAAAGCCTATAGTCCCTTGGCCAGAAGGATGGGCATATGTCCTAGACCCAGCTAATCAACTATCTCACATCACAGGCAAGGGTGACTGGTCTAAGTAAGGCCAATCAGAACCCTTCCCTAGAACTGTGACACAGATGCTGAGAAAAATAACTCCTCCCCCTTTTCCTACCATATGGAGAAGGCAGTCTGCAGTAGGAGAGCCTAAGACCAACATTCAAAGAGAAATAGACATAAACAAGAGATGAGAGATGGAAAGAGTCTGGCAATGTCAAATCCTTGGGTGTCATTCCTGAGCTGGTTCCTTTGATTTGGTAAGTTAACCCTTTATCAATCTTTATCAACTATAAAGCCAGTAAATTCCTTTTTTGTTCAAAATACTTTGTCACTTGCAACTCAAAAATGCTAACATATACTGACCTCAGGAGACAGGACTAGATATGTTACTCTTAATACAGGGAAACTAGGGCGCCTGGGTGGCTCAGTTGGTTAAGCGACTGCCTTCGGCTCAGGTCATGATCCTGGAGTCCCGGGATCGAGTCCCACATCGGGCTCCCTGCTCGGCAGGGGGTCTGCTTCTCCCTCTGCCCTCTTCCCTCTTGTGCTGTCTCTCATTCTCTCTCTCTCAAATAAATAAATAAAATCTTAAAAAAAAAAATACAGGGAAACTAATGAACGTTTATTTAAGAAAAATTTTTTGATGCATGTAGATAGGCTCTACTGTTTCTTGTATCTACCATGTCTGACATCCTACACGCACCAGCTTCACTGTTTCCATCATAAGCTGGCTGCTGAAAGTATCTGAGTTTGCTAACACTTTCCTACAATTTCCCTAGAATTTAAAAAAAAATCCTATTTTAAGCTTGTTTCATTTGATTTTCAATAGAAGCTGAATGTAAAATATATTCCAAGTAATAGAAATTAAATGAGATTTTACCTTATCTAGACTGACAAAAAGATAATCTAGTCATCAACATTATAGTATGCTATGAGGCAAGTTTTCAAATTTTTAACAATAGAAACCAATAAGGACAACAAATCTCAGGACCTACCTCCAGTAAGGCTCCAGTTTGGAAGAATTTCAAAGGCTTTTCAATGGAATAATAAAGGCTATGATAGCTACCCTTAGCCAGGTATGCTCTGACCAGACCAACTGCTATAACCAGCCACCTATGAGAAAGAGGATAAAGAGCAATCAGGAAAAAAAAGGTAAGTAGGACTGTAACAGAAAATTTGGCAACAACAGGTATTGCTAAAGGTGACCTCAAGAATTAGTAGCCTGGATTTATCAACTATGGCCCTCAAATGCCAAGCTGTAATGCACAGAAATGTTGCACCAACAGCACCCAACCAAGAGTGCTCTGCTCTGCAAAAACACAGTGGCACCTCACCCATCTGGAGCTCAGCTTTTTGGCAAACTTGCCTGTTGAGAACAAGGCCAAAATGAAGAGAATAAGCTAAATTGGTCCTTGAGCAGCTAAATTAAGTGCCAGAAATCTAAGACAAGAGAAAAAAGCTGTTAAAGGAAAATTTTAAATGGCCTGTGCAGTCAAAGGGTCTGTAATAATAATAGGGTGGAGGAAAGATGTTTTAACCTGTTTTCACAAGTATCTCACAGAAACACACCCACACCCTACTCTTTTAAAATTGCGAATGAAATAAGAAAAGGTTGGTTTTTTAAAGAAAGAAAGATTTTTTTAGCCGAATTTCCCAAAATCAATTCAGTAAAAAAAAGGCCAGATCAATACAAAACACAAAACAGGGAAACACTTAGGCATATCACTGAGAATGTTACATTTCTGTTCTGTCCTTCTCAAAAATGAATTTCTCAGGCCCTGTAATTTTTTGTTAAGTTCCATGGTGAAACAAATGGACCTTTATTATTAAAGTATGTCTCCTTGAAAGCAGTAATAGAGTCACCTAAATAAATGTACAATCCTAACTAGGCAATGGGATATATGGTCTATGTTATTTCCAGAAACTATCAAAGATGTCAAATAAGAATTTGTAAAAGAAATGAATTCCTTAATGGTATAACTGTCCCAGCATTAGCAACCTACCAAAAACAGAAACAAAACAAAACAAAAAGACTACTTTCTTCTCAAAATCCCAATTTCTTTTCTTGGCTTAAGACACCACTCCCCATCCTCCATCACCCAGGAATAAAGGCTTCTTTCTTTCTCCCCCAGTGTACCTTAAAATCTCTCTCCAGTCCAACGCTCTTGTTAATGGCCTTGCCTACAAGTACAAACTCCTGAAATGTTCTTTTAAAAATCACTCTCTGACCATTTATGCAATAAAAAAACTTGTATCTGTATTATTTCTCCACTGGCCTGTGAATCAAGAGAAATAGGCTCTAGGCCCAGATCTATTACTAACAAGTTCAGTGATCTCAAGCTAGTCAAGAAAGTCACAACCTCTCTGAACCTAAGTTTCAACACCAGCCATTTCTAATGAAGCAATCAAGTCTACAACCCTCCCTATATGTGTGTGAAGAATGCAAGGTGCTGAAATGCTAATGTGACATTAACATTTGTGTTAAAAAGGGAGTGTGTGTACATATTTGCTTTCATCAGCATCTGAGGGAATCACAAAATTAGCACCTCCGGGGAGGGGTTCTGGGTGGAAGGGAAGGGTGAGAGGGAAGAGTTTCACAGTATGCTCTTGGGTATATTTTGAATTATGCACCTGCCAATGTAGTACCTATTTTAAAAATAAATAAAACTAGAAGTTCACCCTACAGTTCTTTAAACTTTTATGCATCTTTGAAAATTTTCATAATAGGGCGCCTGGGTGGCTCAGATGGTTAAGCGCCTTCGGCTCAGGTCATGATCCCAGAGTCCTGGGATCGAGTCCCGCGTCGGGCTCTCTGCTCCTTGGGAGCCTGCTTCTCCCTCTGCCTCTCTCTCTGTCTCTCATGAATAAATAAATAAAATCTTTAAAAAAAAAAAAAAGAAAATTTTCATAATAAAATGTTAGGGAAAATCTTTTACAGATGAATACAATTCAAAAATACACAACAGGGGCACCTGGCTGGCTCAGTCGTTAGAGCAAGCGACTACTGATCTCTGGGTTGTACGCTGGAGCCCCACATTGGGTGTAGAGATTACCTAAAAATAAAATCTTAAAAACAAAACAAAACATAACAAATAGTCTGATCCTGTGATCCTCAGCACCAAAACTATGGGATCAAAGAACTGGAGGAACCCTGGAGATCACCTAATCCCAACTCTTTAGTTTTACAGATGAAAAACGGAGGACAAGAAAAGCAAAGTGATTTATCCAAGGTCACACAGATAGTGTCAGAACTAGAACTAAAAACCTGCTGTGACAAGGGATGGACTAAAATGAGGGAGAAACAAGAGGAGGTAAAACCTGTTTAGAGGGTATATTCCCCTCATCCCCAATAACTCTGCCTTCCACCTTCCCTACCCCAATCCATTCTAGAAAGTCTCAACTCATTTAAAGCACAGCTCTGCTTATGTCACTGGTCAGAAACTTCAAACGCTTTTCCATTACCTTTCAGATTAAAGCTCAGTCTGGATTTTGAAAACAGCCGCCTAAATATTTAATGGTCACTCTGCAGCCACAGCTCCCTCCACTCCCCTTGAGGGAAATGGCTCGCATTCGTGACTTGCCGCCGGGGCTCTCCTCGGCGCTGCAGGAGAGCAGGAGAGCAGGAGAGCCGGCCCGCCGCACCCCCGCGGACTGACCCCTGACCAGCCCACCCGTCCTCCCAAGGCCCTTGGGACCAGCGCCAGGGCGGCTTTCCCAGGGCCGCCCTGGAGCTCGAGAACTCCAGCTCGGGCACACCCAGCCTGAGAACTTGCTCGGCCCCTCGCCCAGGCGGGAGTCCCGGGCAGGCACCTGGGCCGACTAGGCTGCCCTCAGTGCCCCGGAGCCCGGACCCTGCCACCCGCCGCCCGGGCTGCCCTGCGCGCGGGCCCGGCCGCAAAGCCCCCTTCCCGGCCCGGCTTGCTCCCCGCCTCCCCGCGTCCCGGCCTCACCCCGCCGTCATCACCACATTGTAGATGACCAGATACGCCGTGGCCAGAGGCCCTGGACCCTTCTTTTTCCGCGCGCCGCCAGCTTCCCCGGCCCCGGCCCGGACCCCCCCGCCCCCATTCCCCTTCGTCGCCGCAGTAGCCGCCGCTGCCGCCATGTCAAGTTGCCGGAGCACGCTCTCCTTGCGCGAACACCACCGCCCGGACAAGGCACTGCGAGGGGGCGGAGGGAGGGGCGAGGGAGAGGCGGGGCCGAGGCCGCGGGGCGGAGCCAGAGACAGCGCCCACGGCGGCCGCCATCTTGAAAGAGGGCAAAGACACTCCTGGCGCTCCCCGCCTCTCGGCTTGCTTCAAATGCCAGCGCCATCTTGGATCACGGTAATCACCGCCTCTTTCCGCTCCGGGTTATACTCTCTGGCGCCATGTTGGGTTAGGTCAGAGTCGCCCTTGGCCTACCTCGGTAGTCCCGCGGTTCCTAACACCTGGGTGCTTCGTCGTCCTTGACTTTTTTTCTCCTTATAAACTCTGCCTTCATGATGGAGCAAGAAAATGCTGCTTTCGTTCTCCCTTCTCATCTTACTTCTTCCAGTGGCTCTAGCTTTATCGCTATTCGCGTGATCGAATAACCGGCCATTTTGGGTCAGGGTACTAGACGCCGATATCGCTTCCCATCAACCCCAGAGTCCGGCGAGGATTATGCTTTCTAGCGGGTGCTCTCGGCTCCTGCACCAGCAGCCAGGTTGAAGGTTCAGTCTTAGAAGGTTTCTTCCCTGGCTTTTAAATTTGAAGTTACTAGTACAGTGGAGAAGGTAAATGAGACGTGTGCCCCTTTTTCTGTCTGATTAAAGTCGTACGTGTGGTCCAGGATCCAGTGTCGTTTGTGAGGGTCTGGAAGGTTCAAGCGCATCTTCCAGCGCGAAGCCACGTGGGCTCACCTGTTGCCAAGGCAGGACGAGGACTCGGTGATTAGGCGGTCAGCTAAGGATGAGGTGCGAGTGGAGCGAGAAGCTTTCCACCCACAGTGGTCAAAAGAGTATTGGCTTAAACGGAAAACCTGTCAGCTGAGGTAAACAGGGAAGGCTTATGGAAACTGCCTCAGCCAGCTGACCCCTCTCCCTCATTAACTGCTTTGTTCTGGTGTGTGTGGGTGTGTGGTTTTTTTTTAATTTGTAAAACGCTCCTGCAGGTAATTTTCGCACAGACGTCTTAAACGAATTGCTGTATACGTAGTGGGATAAAATATTTATCCATTCTAGGAAGTGGACCATCTGTGAGGTTGCACTGGGGTTCCTGGCACTGAATGAGAGACAAAGTGTCCTCCTAGAGGCCATATAGAGGGAGCTGGTGGAAAATAAATCTATATTAGTTGGTGAAAGGTGTTATCAGTTAGGAAGTTATTGCAGTAATCCAGGCCATAGTGTTGGTTTAGGCCAGAGTGGTTGTGATTGAGATGATGGAAACCTCATTGAATTCTGGACATATTTTAAAAGAGCTGGTAAGATTTGTGGAGTATGTGGTAAAGGAGACATTGTGAGCAACTTGGAAGAACTGAATTGTAGAAGAAAGTATTTTGAAAGCAGAAATCAGGAATTTAGTTTTTTACGTGTTGAATTTGAAATTTACATTAGACGTCCAAGTGGAGAGGTTGAGTAATCAGTTAGATTTAGACCAGGTGCAGGCAAAACTGTTCCTTCTGGAGGCTCCAAGGGAGAATCCATTCCTTACTTCCTCCAGCTTCTAGAAGTTGCTGGCATTCCTTGGCTCACAAGTTGCATCACTTCAATTTGCCCTCTCTGAATTTCCACCTGCTTTCTTATAACAACCAACCTTTGTGATTACATTGGGTTCAACCAGATATTCTGGGATAAATTTCCCCATAGCAAGTGCCTTAACTTCATCACACCTGCCCAGCCCCTTTTGCCATATAAGTAACATACTGGGGATTAGAATAAGGACCTATGTGGGGGGCCATTATACATATAATTCTACCACATTCCATTGCCAAAAAAAAAAAAAAAAAGACAAGCAAGAAAACCCCCAAAGACTTGAGAAAAAATGATGTTATTTTTAAACCATTATTAAGTTTGCAGGAAAGTAAGGGATCTCCAAAGCGGGAACTGGAAGTGGGGAGAGGGCTTCTGTTGGTGATGGTTAAGAACAGTAAATTGAAATTAGAACAGTGATCAGTTAGCAAAAGCCAAAGCCAGGATTTCTCTGAGGGCAACCACTAGTACCAGGGCTAGGACTGAAAGACTAACCGAGGGAGATTTCTAGGGCCTCTTTTATAAGGGTCCTAATCCCATTTCTAATCACATCCCAAAGGCCCCATCTCGAAGTACCAGGATGTTAGGGATCAGGGTTTCAACATGTGAATTTGGGGGGGGGACACAAACACTTAGATTAAGGTGTTATTTTCCTTGGCAAAAGGGATTCTGCAGGTGTGATTAAATCAAGGAGCTTGCGATATAGAGATTAGCTTGGATTATCTGAGTGGGCTCAATGTAATCACAAGAGGGAGGCAGAAAAAGAATCAGTCAAAAGGGGAAGTGACTGTAGAAGAAAGGCAAAGAGATGCAATGTTTCTGGCTTTGAAGAGGCAAGGGGCTTCTAGAATCTGGAAAATATAAGGAAATGGATTTTCTCTCTAGCAAGGAATGCAGCCTTGCCAACATCTGATTTTAGCCCAGTGAGACCTGTATCAGACTTCTGACCTACAGAATTGTAAAATAATATATTTGTATTGTTTTAAGCCACTAAGCTTGTGGAAATTTGTAACAGCAGCAATTGGAAACTACAGCTAATACATCTCTATCAATATCAATCAAAAAGCATTACTAGAGATAATCATGATGAAAGATTCTGTTCATCAGGAAAACGTAAGAATTTTAAACATGTGTACATAATTACATGGCCTCTGTGCTAATATTCCAATTCTATGTAGAGAATAAAACGTTATTGAGTGACATTAAGGAAGACCTAAAATAAGTGGAGGGATCCTGAGTTTGTTACCGGACAGGGAACTGGTTCTGAACTCAGGTTCAGCTGCTTGGCACTTGAAAATCAATACTTGAGACAAGTGATGGTGGGAGAGGAAGATTTACTTTACTCAGGAATCCGGCAAACTGGGAAGATGGTGGCGTAACATCTCAAAGACCATTCATCACTGTCTAGGCGAAGCTGGAGGGATTTAAAGGAGAAGGCATGAGAAAAGGGAGGGAGGCTATCTGCAGGAGAAGCTGGTGCCCAGGCAGTTAGTTCTATGTCAACATGACCCTGAACAGACTTGCTGGCATCAGCGGTAGCTGCTTTAGAACGTAATCAGGCCTTATCTTCTGGCAAAGTTTTGTCCTTCACTCCTCAAGGCCAGTGGTCTGCAAAACTCAAGGAAAGTAAGTTAGTTCTGCCAAGGGACTTAGGTCAGCAAGCAAGAAGTGCATAAGCTTGAAGTAAGTTAATCCTTAAAACTGGTTGGAGTGCTGTTACAAGATATTAATTGAAAGACTCCATATGGTAAAGGTGATAGTTCTCCCTAAATTAATTTATAAATTGCATGTGATCGCAAATCAGAACTTCATCAGGTGGTTGTTGTTTGTTCATTTTAGTTTTTGTGGAACTTGATGAAGAAATTAAAATTTTACATAGAAGTGTAAAGGTCCAAAATTTGTCAAGATATTGGGAGAATTTGATCTATAATAGATTAAGAATTATTGTATATTATAGTAAATAAGACAGTATAGTATTAGTATAGGAATGGCAAATAGGCTGATGGAGCAGAATAGAGAGCCTAAGAATAGACCCAAACATATATAGACACTTCGTGTATGATAGAGATGCTGTAGAGAAAAGATGGGCTTTTCAATAAATGCTGCTGGGACAGTTGGATATCCATATGGGAAAAAAAATTCCCTTCCTCACAGCACACACAAAAATCATTTCTAGGCTTAATGTGAAAGACAACATTTAAAGCTTTTAGAAAGTAATACAGGAGAATATCTTTATGACTTCAAAGGTAGAGAATTTTAAAACAAGATATAGAAAGTACCAACTATAGGGGCGCCTGGGTGGCTCAGTCGTTAAGCGTCTGCCTTCGGCTCAGGTCATGATCCCAAGGTCCTGGGATCGAGCCCCGCATCGGGCTCCCTGCTCGGCGGGAAGCCTGCTTCTCCCTCTCCCACTCCCTCTGCTTGTGTTCCCTCTCTCACTGTGCCTCTCTCTGTCAAATAAATAAAAATAAAATCTTTAAAAAAAAAAAAAGGAAGTACCAACTATAAATGAAAAGACTGATACATTTGATAAGATTAAAATAAAGAACTTCTGTTCATCAAAAGATAGCATAAAATTAACAGAAAACCCCACAAAGTACAGAGTGGGAGACTATATTTACCACACACATAATTAATAAAGGACTAGCCTTCACAACATATGAAAACTCCTTGAAAAAAATGGGCAAAAGACTTAAATAGGGACTTTACCAAAGAAAAAATATGACCAATAAACATATGCAAATATCCTCAACTTCACTGTTAATCAGGGAAATGAAAATTATAACTGCAGTGAGATACTATGAGCCATCCTCCAGGGTGGCTAAAATGAAACAGTTTGACACCACCAGTTGTTGGCGAGAACATCGTGCAGCAGAAACTCCTGAAGCCTGCTGGTGGTGTTGGTGTGTTCACTTCAGAAAATGGTTTGGCATTATCTAGGAAAGTCAAAGGTACACATAACCCATGATTGATATTCTACTGCCAAGGAGATGCCCTTGAATGCCCTTAGAATACATATACCAGAATATTCAAAGCAGTTTTGTTTATTATAGACCCACACTGATACAACACAACATCTTACACGCAGTGGAATAAATAAATAAGTCCTGAGATGTTCTTACAGTGGGTTACCTTACAGCCATGCAGATGAACAAATTGGAGCTCTACTTGACAACTTGGATGAATCCCATAAACATAATACTGAGTGAAAGAAGTAAGCACAAAAGAATGTATACAGTATGATTCAACTAAAGTTCAAAATCAAGCTAAATGAAACTACATTTTGGGGGGGGATATATACATAGGTGGTAAAACTATAAAGAAAAGCAAAGAAATGATTACCACCAAAGTCACAATAATGGATTCTTCTGGATTAGAGTTGGCCACCTGACTTAGGGGCAATTGATTAGGAGGCAACCCTCTCCCTCATCTTTTTATCTTCATAGAAAAGGCGACTTCTACACAAAGGGGAATGTACTAATCATTTCCAGGTTCCTACACAATGGAGACCAACTTAGGTTAATTAGAGAGAAAGGAACGTATGGTAAGGTCAGTGGATAGCTCATAAAATTAATGGAAAAGCTGATGAATGAGGTTTGGAACATGGACAGGAAGCCATGGGAAATTAGGCAGCCAAAAAGAGAGACCAGATCAATACACAGGAAGAATTTGGTGGTTATCCAGCTGTCATTGGCCTGGCTACCCCTGGACATTGAATGCTGCCATTACTGTTTCCTTTACTACCTCTGGAAGATTCAAAACTGCCATTTGCTTCTCTGTGTTACTACGGGGTCAGGGTCTTAGAAGCATCTGATTGGAGGGTCACATGCCCAAATTCTAGAGACTTTATTCCTGGGTAGGGGGCTATTTGCCTACACTTGAGCTTCTTTCTTGAAATTCCCTCCAAATAGTGTGTTTAGAACTGGATGGCCAGAAATGGAAGACATCTATCACAGGGAATATGAGCAATAAACACATATGGCCCCCACAGGAAGGAGGAAAAAGAAATATGAGTAGTTAAGATCTGTGGAATTCACTGGGCCATGTTTTTACTGGGGACAAGACATTGTGCACAGTCATTGAATTGAAAGGCAGCCAGGCTTTTTCTTCCTTCTGCCTTGTAGTGTACCATTCTCTCTCTCTCTCTCTTTTTTTTAAAAAATTAATTCCAGTGTAGTTAACATACAGTGTTATATTAGTTTCAGGTGTACAAAATAGTAATTCAACAATTCTATGCATTACTCACTGCTCATCATGGTAAGTATAGTCTTAATCCCCATCACCTATTTCACCCACCTCCCCCACCTCCCCTCTGGTAACCATGAGTTTGTTCTCTATAGAAGAGTCTATTTTTTGGTTTGTCTCTTTTTTCCCCCCTTAGTTCCTATATTTTGTTTCTTAAATTCCTCATATGAGTGAAATCATATGGTATTTTTCTCTGACTGACTTATTTCAGTTAGCTCCATCCATGTTCTTGCAAGTGGCAACATTTAGTTCTTTTTTATGGTTGAGTAATATTCCGTTACACATGCACACCCCACATCTTCTTTATCCATAGTAATGCTGCAATACACATAGGGCTGCATATATCTTTTTGAATTAGTGTTTTCATATTCTTGGGTAAATACCCAGCAGCAGAATTACTGGATCAAATGGTATTTCTATTTTTAATTTTTTTGAGGAACCTCCATACTGTTTTCCACAGTGGTGGCTTTCGCACCAACTTGCATTCACACCAACAGTGCACAAGGGTTCCTTTTTCTCCACATCCTTGCCAACACTTGTTTCTTGTGTTACTGATTTTAGCCATTCTGACAGATGTGAGGTGATACCTCATTGTGGTTTTGATTTGCATTTCCCTGATGATTAGTGATGTTGAGAATCTTTTCTTGTGTCTGTTGGCCAGCTGTATGTCTTCTTTGGAGAAATGTCTGTGCATGTCTTCTGCCCATTTTTTAATTGGATTTTTTTGTGTGTTGAATTGTATAAGTTCTTTACATATTTTAGGTACTAACCCTTTATCAGATATGTCATTTGCAAATATCTTCTCCCATTCAATAAGTTGTCTTTTAGTTGATTGTTTCTTTTGCTATGCAGAAGCTTTTTATTTTGATGTAGTCCCAATAGTTTATTATTGCTTTTGTTTCCCTTGCCTTAGGAGACATATCTAGAAAAATGTTGCTAGGGCTGATAGAGAAATTACTGCCTGTGCTCTCTTCTTGGGTTTTTATGGTTTCAGGTACTTAATTCATTTTGAATTTATTTTCATGTGTGGTGTAAGAAAGTGGTCCAGTTTCATTTTGCTGGAAGCCGTCCAGTTTACCCACCACCATTTTGAAGAGACTGTCTTTTTCCCATTGCATATTCTTGCCCCCTTTGTCAAAGATCAATTGACCATAACATTGTGGGTTTATTTCTGGGCTTTCTATTCTATTCTATTCATTGATCTATGTATCTATTTTTGTGCCAGTATCCTACTGTTTTGATTATGGCACATTTGTAATATAACTTGAAATCTGGAATTGTGATACCTCTAGCTTTGTTTTTTTCTTTTTTGAGATTGCTTTGGCTCTTCACAGTATTTTGTGGTTTTATACAAGTTTTAGGGTATTTTTTCCAGTTCTATGAAAAATGCTGTTGGTACTTTGATAGGGATTGCATTAAATCTGTAGATTGTTTTGGGAAGTATAGCCATTTTAACAATATTTGTTCTTCTAATCTATGAGCACGGGATGTCTTTCCATTTCTTTGTGTCATCTTAAATTTCTTTCATCAGTATTTTATAGTTTTCAGAGTACAGGACTTTTACCTCCTTGGTTATATTTATTTCTAGGTATTTTCTTATTTTTGGTGCAATTGTAAATGGGATTGTTTTCTTAATTTTGCTTTTTGCTGCTTCCTTATTAGTGTATAGAAATGCAACGGCTTCTGTACTTTGATTTTGTATCCTGCAACTTTACTGAATTCATTTATCAGTTCTAGCAGTTTTTTGGTGGAATCTTTAAGGTTTTCTATATATAGTATCATGTCATCTGCAAAGAGTGGATGTTTTACTTCTTCCTTACCAATTTGGAGGACTTTAATTTCTTTTTGTTGTCTGATTGCTGTAGCTAAGACTTTTGGTAATATGTTGAATAAAAGTGTTGAGCATTTTTGCATCTATGTTTATCAGAGATATTGGCCTGTAGTTCTCTCTTTTGGTAGCATCTTTATCTGCTTTTCATATCAGGGCAATGCTGGCCTCATAGAATGAATTTGGCTGCTTTCCTTCTTCCATTTTTTGGAATAGTTTGAGAAGAATGGGGATTAACTCTTTTTAAAATATTTTGTGCAATTCACCTGTCAAGCCATCGGGTCCTGGACTTTTATTTGTTGGGTGTTTTTTGATTATTGATTCAATTTCATTGCTGGCAATTCAGTTTTTGGAGGCTTATATGTTTCTAGGAATTTATGCATTTTTTTGGGATGAGTTTGGTTAAAGGTTTATCAATTTTGTTGATCTTTTCGAAGAACTCCTGGTTTCATTGATCTGTTCTGTAGTTTTTTTAGTTTCTATTTTGTTTATTTCTGCTCTAATCTTTATTATTTCCTTCCTTCTGCTGGTTTGGGGTTTTGTTTGTTCTTTTTCTAGTTCCTTTAGGTGTAAGGTTAGGTTTTTATTTGGGATTTTTCTTGCTTCTTGAGGTAGGCCTGTACTGCTATAAACTTTCCTCTTAGAACCACTTTTGCTGCATCCCAAAGATTTTAGACGATTGTGTTTTCATTTTAATTTGTCTCCATGTATTTTTTAATTTCCTCTTTTATTTCTTGGTTGACCCATTCATTGTTTAGTAGCATGATACTTAATCTCCATGTATTTGTGAGCTTTCCAGATTTTTTTTCTTGAAGTTAATTTCTAGTTTCATAGCGTTGTGATCAGAAAAGATGCATGATATGACTGCAGTCTTTTTGATTTTGTTGAGACTTGTTTTGTGGCCTAATATGTGATCTATTCTGGAAAATGTTCCATGTGTACTTGCAAAGAATGTATTCTGCTCTTTTAGGATGGAATGTTCTGAATATATCTGTTAAGTCCATTTGGTCCAGTGTGTCATTCAAAGACACTGTTTTCTTGCTGATTTTCTGTTTGGGTGATCTATCCATTGTGTGTAAGTGGGGGTGTTAAGCTCCCCTCCTAATATTGTATTACTATTGATTACTTCCTTTTTGTTATTAGCTGCTTTATGTATTTGGGTGCTCTTATGTTGGGTGCCTAAATACTTACTATCGTTATATCTTCTTGTTGGATTGTTTTCTTTGTGATTATATAATGTCCTTTTTTGTCTCTTGTTACAGTCTTTGTATTAAAGTGTATTTTGCCTGATATAAGTATTGCTACTCCAGCTTTCTTTTCATTCCCTTTGCATAATAATGCTTTTCCATCCCTTCACTTTCAGTTCTCATGTGTCTTTAGGTCTCAAATGAGACTCTCGTAAGCAGCATATGAATGGGTCTTGCTTTTTTTAATCCATTCCATCACCCTATGTCTTTTGATTGGAGCTTTTAATCCATTTACATTCAAAGTAATTATTGATAGGTGTGTACTTAATTGTCATTTGTTATTTGGTTTTTGGTTGCTTTTATAGTTCTTCTCTGTTTTTTTCTTCTCTTGCTCTCTTCTTTCATGGCTTGCTGGCTTTCTTTAGTGATATACTTGGATTCCTTTCTCTTTATTTTGTTGTTTTGTTTGTTTGTTTGTTTGTATATTGTTAGTTTTCGTTTAGTCGTTACCGTTAGGTTGATGTATAACTTCTTATGTATATAGCAGTCTATATTAATTTGATGGTCACTTAAGTTTGAACCCATGCTAAAAGCACTAAATTTTTACTCCTCTCCCCTCCATGTTTTAGGTATATTGTGTCATACTGTACCTCCTTTTATTTTGTGAATCCCTTGACTGATTTTATAGATATACTTAATTTTACTTCTTTTATGCTTTCTACTTTTTTTTTACTCCTTCTTATGGTCTTTCCTTTCTATTCAGAAAGTCCCATTTAACATTGCTTATAGGGCTGGCTTAGTGGTCATTAATTTAACTTTTGTTTGTCTGGGAAACTCTTTATCTCTCCTTCTGTTCTGAATGATAGCTTTGCTGGGTAGAGCATCCTTGGATGCAGGGTGTTTTTTTCTTTCAGCTCTTTGAATATATCATGTGACTCCCTTTTGTCCTGTGAAGTTTCTGCTGAAAAATCAGCTGATAATCTTGTGGGGTTTCCCTTGTATGTAACTGTCTTCTTTTGCTTTTAAAATTCTCTCTTTATCACTACTTTTTTGCTACTTTAATCACTGTCTGTCTTGGTGTGGACCTCCTTGGGTTGATTTTGTTGGGGGCTCTCTGTACCTCCTGGACCTGGATTTCTGTTTCCTTCTCCCAGATTCCAGTTTCAGGAAGTTTTCAGCTATTATTTCTTCAAATAAACTTTCTTCCCCCTTTTCTCTCTCTCTTCTCCTTCTGGGATCCCTATAATGCGAATGTTATTATACCTGGGGGTGTCACTTAGTTCCCTAAGTCTATTTCATTTATTATTATTATTTTTTCTCTCTCCTGTTCAACTTGACTGCTTTGCATTACTCTGTCCTCCAGATTGCTGATCTGTTCTTCTGCTTCCTCTAGTCTACTATCTATCCCGTCTAGTGTATTTTTAATATCAATTATTGAGTTCTTCATCTCTGATTTGTTCTTTATGTTTTCTCTTTGTTGAGGGTCTCACTGAGGTCCTCCATTCTTTTCTTAAGTCCAGTGAATATCTTGATGACCATTATTTTAAAATCTCTATCACACGTATTACTTATCTCCATTTTGTTTAGCTCTCTTGCCGTGATTTTTTTCTGTTCTTTCATTTGGGACATATTTCTCTGTATCGTCTTTTTTTTCTAACTCTGTTTCTCTGTGTTAGGAAAGTCAGCTATGTTTCCTGCACTTGAAAGTAGTGGCCTTGTGAAGAAGAGGTCCTGTAGTACCCTGCAGTGCAATGTCCCATGTTCACCAGAACCTGGAGCTTCAGGGGTGTCTCCTATGTGTGTTGTGTGCACCCTACTGTTGTGGCTGAGCTTTTGCCTTCAGTTCCGTCCTCAGTGATGGCTCTCTTTGCCTGTTTTAGGCAGGATTTGGTCCCTGTGTTGTTAGTGGGCCAATATAGGGCTGCCTTGGGCTTGAACTGAATCACAGCATGTAAAAAAAAAGAAAAAGAAGAATCAGATCATGTGTTTGCCAGAGATGTGGTAGCCAGGAACTGCAGGGTGCCTTCTCTTTGTTGTCCCTTGAGAAACTTTCTTTGGTGGGCTGGGCCTGTAATCAGACCAGATGTCTTCTTTCAGTTCACTGCTGGGGCTGCAGTCAAACTTGTCTGTGTGGTTATCTGCCCCTGTCCCTGGGGCAGGAGTCACTTTGGAGTGGTGCTGGCCCTTATCAGGGCTGCTTGCACAATGCTGGGCTTGTGGCACTGTTTTGGATGGGTTCCTGCCAAGGGCATATTGGAGGGGGCAGGTCTGCAAGAGAATGCCAGGGCTGGATGTCTGTGCAGTGTTAGCAAGGTTTGTTGGGAGAGGGGTCCTGAAGCTGAGGCCTGGTGAGAGGGGGTCTGTCCACAGAGAATATGGGGGCAGGGGCACTGTTAGCCAGTTAGGTGGAGAGTGTTGGTACTGTGTTGGTTCCTGCAGGTGTCCATGTGTCTAGGCTGGGGGTTGGTGGGGGGAAATGGTACCCAACAGCTCTTTTGTTCCTGGAGAAGTCTCCTAAGGATCCCTGCCCCTCCAGCACATGCTCTGAGATTAATAAATAAGTCTCCTCCCGGAATACCCCAGGCATTTTTCAAACTGCTCTTTCTCTGCTCTATCTCCTTGGGACTGTTGTTATGCTGTCTCTTTAAGGATGGGGACTCAGTTTCCTATAGCTCTCCAGGGTCTCCCAGAGACCAGCCTGTTGATTTTTATAGTTCTAAGTGTTAAGCTGATTGTAAGAACTTGCGAAATTAGGCCCCTCTGATTTTCAAAGCCAAATGTTATGGGAAGTTGTCTTCCCCATGCAGTTTCTCCATGCCTGGGGTGCTTGGTATGAGGGTCTGTTTCTTTTCCCTCTCCAGTTGGCTGCATCCCTCCCTTCCATGGATACTCCCAAGGGTTTTTTTTAGCTCCTGACCATGTCTCCATCCTTCCTACCCTCTTCAGTGTGACCTCTTCTCTACATTTAGCTGTGGGGAGTATGTTCTGTCAGCCTTTGGGTCATTTTCTGGGTTACTTACCCTGATGTTGGTGTTACCTCGTTGTATCCATGGGTCAAGGTGAGCTAGGATTTTCCTACTCCATCATCTTACCTAGTGTCTTAATTTTAAAAAAATATTAATAGCATCCTGTGTTTGTGCCTTGGATATAATATTTTCTCGTATTTTTTGAAGATATTAATTACTGTTTTTTTCTCTTCCTGTATAGTCTTTATTTTTTTTAAGTCCTTTTTAAGGTTTGTTGTCCTGTCTTTTGTGTTAGAGACTTACCTCAAATGGTTGATGGTATTTGGTTGTTTGTCTGTATTTAAGAGTAAGGTACTAAAAACAAGTTTGTGTCTAGGTGGGGCCTGTTTAATGTGGGCCTTCCTGTAAAGTGCTTCGTCACTAGAATGACCTTAGAATGATCAGACAAGTCCATGATATGCGGAATTCAGTAGGATATAATTTTAATGTCTATAGCAGTGTGGCCCTACCAGAAAGAAAACATTTTGGGATTCTGCCAAATTGAGAAAGGTTTCAATACCCTGAAGACTCCTCAGGATTCAAAATACTGGCTATGAGTATCCATATAGGTAGATGGGAAAGATTTAGATATCTAAGGAGAAGTAAAGAATGTAAAACCATTGAAGTCATGAAAGAAGTAAGCTATCATCTTTTAGGTTGTGCGGACTTTCAGATAAAGGAACATTTAGGACTTAAGCCCCCAAACTGGATTTTAGAGTTGGAAACATAGTGACTACAGAAAGGGACTTAACTTGATCATCAGTCACAAGAAATATCACCAGGGTATCTTATAGTTCCAGGCTTATGCCCCAGTGAAGTCTGGTTAAAAAGCATACTCAGTCAGCTGAGAAGATAGTATTCCCCTCAACTGGGCTTTGTTCAGGGCTGTAAGCCTGGTTCATATCCACAAATCAGTCAATGTGATACACCATATTAATAAAATGCAGGGTAAAAATCAATCATTTCAATGGATGTAGAAAAAACATGTAATGAAATTCAACTTCCATTTATGATAACTCAGTGAAGTGGGTGTAGGAGAAGTTACTGCAATATAATAAAGGCCAAATATGACAAGCCCACAGCTAAAATCATTCTCAACAGTGAAAAGCTGAAAGCTTTTTCTGTAAGATTGAGAACAAGACAAGGATGCCCACTCTTTCCACTTGTATTCAACATAGTATTGGAAGTTCTTGTCAGAGCAATTAGGCAAGAAAAAGAAATAAAATTCAATAAATGGTGTTGGGAAAACTGGACTGCCACAGACAAAGAATGAAATCAGACCACTGTCCTACACAACACACAAAAATTAACTCAAAATGGATTAAGGACTATTAAACATAAGACCTGAAACCATAAAACTAGAAAAAAAACATAGGCTGTAAGCTCCTTGACATAGGTATTACCAAAACAATAATTTTTTTGACTCTGACACCAAAACAAAAGCAAAAAATAAATAAATGGGTTTACATTAAACTAAAGAGCTTCTGCTCAGCCAAGGAAAACATCAACTAAATAAAAGGACAATCTACCGAATGAGAGAAAATATTTGCAAATCATATATCTGGTAAGGGGTTAATATCCAAAAAATATAAAGAACTCATATAACTCAATAGCAAAAACCCAAATAATCTGATTAGAAAATGGGCAGAAAATCTGAATAGACATTTTTCCAAAAAAGACATATGGATAGCCAATACGTACATGAAAAGAAGCTCAACATTATTAATCATCAGGTAAATGCAAAGCAAAACCATAGTGAGATTTCACCTCATACCTGTTACAATGGCTGCTGTCAAAAAGACAAGAAATAAGTGTTGGGAAGGATATGAAGAAAAGGGAACCCTTGTGTACTATTGGCGGAATGGAAACTGGTGCAGCCACTATGGAAAAATTTTTTGAGGTTCCTCAAAAAATTTAAACTATATGATTCAGCAATTCCAATTCTGGGTATTTATCTGAAGAAAATAAAAACACTAACTTGAAAAGATCTATGCACACTATGTTCATTGCAGCACTATTTATGATAGCCAAGCTGTGAAAACAACCTAAGTGTCCACTGATGACTGAATAGATGAAGAAATTATTTTGTAGATAAATAACAGAATATTATTCTGTCATAAAAATGAATGAATTCTTGCTATTTGCAACAAGTGGATAGACCTCAAGGGCATTATGCTAAGTGAAATAAGTCAGACGGAGAAAGACAAATACTGTATGATTTCTCTTATATGTGGAATCTTGAAGGAAAAAAAAAAGACAACCTCATAGAAACAGAGAACAGAGTGGTGGTTGCCAGAGTTGAAGGTGGGGAATGGGGAAAATGGGTAAAGGAGGTCAAAGGTTTAAAAAAAAGCGAGTATTACATCTTGGTAAATTTATAAATCTACCAAATCAGATCTGGAAACTGAATTTAATGGTTTAAGGAAGAACTAGGTTTTAAAATTTGCCACATTGGGCGCCTGGGTGGCTCAGTCGGTTAAGCGACTGCCTTCGGCTCAGGTCATGATCCTGGAGTCCTGGGATCGAGTCTCACATCGGGCTCCCTGTGCAGCGGGGGGTCTGCTTCTCCCTCTGACCCTCTCCCCTCTTGTGCTCTCTGTCTCTCATTCTCTCTCTCAAATAAATAAATAAAATCTTTAAAAAAAAATAAAATAAAATTTGCCACATTAATAGGTCAAATATTAATTAAAGAACAAACAGAATGGGGTGCCTGGTTGATTCAGTTGGTAGAGCATGCAACTCTTGATCTTGGGTCCATGAGTTCAGGCCCCACACTGGGCATAGAGCTTACTTAAAAAACAAAACCAAAAAACCCAGAATGGTTTCCAAGTAATCTTTCTTTGGGCACAAAAATCACCCTCAGTCATAATATACCAACACTGATAATTTGATGAAAATTGGGATGTTTTATTGAGAAATTCCTGCATGACAGCAGGTGTGGGCTATTTCTCTGTGCTGTCCAATTTTTCAGGGAAAATGCTCCAAGCTCTTGCCTGTGCAGGAGTACCCTGCAGCAGGGCGGGCTTCAAAGGTGCACACTTGTGCAGTCATGCAGGGCCCTGCACTCACAGGACCTCATATTTGTTTTACTGCCCTGCTGTCACTGTCTTGAAATTCTTAATCCTTTTTTTTAGACAGAGGCCCCACATTTTCATTTTGCACTTGGCCCTGCAAATTACGTAGCTGCTCCTGCTTGGCAGTCAGAGTTCTGGCAGCCACACAGGGAAGAGGGCTGGAGTCCTGAGGTTTAGTGTGTAGCTTTTCCCTGAGCCCTGTGTTTTCCGAGTTGCTTCACTTCCATCTCAGTTGGGCCTGTTGTCTGCCAGTCCATGGCCTCTCTAGTCTAACTTCAGAAGATCCCCTTTCCTGCCAGGGTTGGGAAAGGGACTGTCAGAGGGCCATATGGGTTAGAGGAGGATATGGGAGACAGTTGGTCTAATCTTTCTACTTTTGCCTAGTTCTGTGGTAGGACTCAGCTTGCTCTTTGAGGCTTTCTCTCCTGCACCCACTTGCAGAGTGGAAAAAGAACAAAATTAGTTACCAGTTAGTCTATCCCCCAATTTTGTCAACACTCAAGTCTGCCATATCACCTCTCTCTTTTTTTGCCCATGTGGGTTCATGCCTTTGTCCTTTTACTTTCATATTAGTGAGGTTTTGGAAGACAGGAAACAAATGCCAAGTGTTCAATCTGCCATGTACGGCCACTAGTCTGCATTCAGTTTCCATAGAAACAACTATTTTTCCCTTTATCACTCAATTTTTGTTGGCTTATATAATAATTAAATTATGTAATTACAGTTACAACTGGAATAAATAAGTTTAAGAACAAACCCAGTTGACTACACTTAGAATTATGTGGGCATCAGTTAATTTATTTTACAGAGGAATGAAAATTGTGGTTAAGTTGGGCAAGTTGGATTAAATGGAAATTAGTTAACTGAGCTTTTATTTTAAATAAATGAATGTAAGACATCCATTTAAGAAGGCTCATTATTGAAAGTCTAAACAATTTGGCTTCTTGGACAACCAGTGTGAAAAAGCTTATGTCTTTAAAACTGCTGGAGCGAGCAAATGCCTCTCTAAGACCAGGCTCTTTTCTGCACTTTATGAGTATTATGAATGTGTTCAGACCAACTTCCTGGACTCTGGACCTTGGTCTGTCCTAATTCCTACCTATTCCATCCCACCTCTGTCTTGATCTCCTAGTTGGATTTTTGACCTGCTTTGACATAAATGACCTTGGTTGGCATCTGTGAGTTGATAACTTACATTCCCTTTAAGGATCCCCTTCATAAGTACCTGGTTCCTCCAGTGTCTAACCTTTTAGGGATTCTTCAGGGCAAAGCTGACCTGCCTCCTATTGCTTCCCTTCTCTACAGGAAGTCAGGTTTCAGCTTCTGTGCTGTAAGTCAGTTACCCATTCATTTCTTTACTTTCTGTCTTCCAAAAGTCTGGTATTTTTCATCTGTCTTCTCCCATATTTGTCTTTGAAGGGCTTACGGCTTTAAAAAAATTATTCCTTTACTCTCAGTTTAGCATGGGTTCCAAAGAGAGGACAGTGACTGCTTATTTTCAGTAGGTCCTGTTTAGCCTCCACTCCTGCCATGGTGGTTTCCCATTTTCTAAGCCCTTGGTATTCTGCTTCTCCAGAAAATAGGACCCTTCCTTTTGAGCTTTCCAGACAATTTTAAAAAAAGATACCTACCCAGCTACTTCCTGGGACTGCCTAGCAGAGCACTCTTTGTTCTGTGGTTAATATGTAGTCAGGAACAAGTCAATGTGAATTAGCTTTTGTAAATATTAGTTAAAAATTAGGGATTTATCCACCTCTTCTGAGTTGTCCAATTTGTTGGCATGTAGACTTTCATAATATTCTGTTATAACTGTTTGTGTTTCTGGTGTTGGTTGTTATTTCTCCTCTTTCATTAATAACTTGTTTATTTGGGTTCTATTTTATTATTATTATTTTTTAAATCCACTTTTTTTTTTTAAGATTTTTATTTATTTGACAGAGAGAGACACAGTGAGAGAAGGAACACCAGCAGGGGGAGTGGGAGAGGGAGAAGCAGGCTTCCCACCAAGCAGGGAGCCCAATGCGGGGCTCGATCCCAGGACCCCAGGATCATGACCTGAGCGGAAGGCAGACGCTTAACGACTGAGCCACCCAGGCGCCCCCTCTCTTTTTTTAAATGAATCTTGCTAGATGTTTATCAATTTCATTGATCTTTTCAAAGAACCAGCTCCTGGTTTCATTGATCTGCTCTATTGTTTTTGTTTTTTTTTAGTTTTTATGTCATTTTTTTCCTATGTTATTTATTTCTGCTCTAAGCTTTATTATTTCCTTTCTTCTGCTGGTTTTGGGTTTTGTTTGCTTCTTCTTTTTCTAGCTCCTTTAGGTGTAAAGTTAGGTTGTTTATTTGATATTTTTCTTCTTGAGGTAGGCCTGCGTTGCTACAAACTTTCCTCTTAGAACCACTTTTGCTGCATCCCAAAGATTTTGGACCCTTGTGTTTTCATGTAATTTTTTATTTCTTTTTTGATTTTTTGGTTGATCCATTCATTGTTTAATACCATGTTATTTAACCTCCATGTATTTGTGATCTTTATGGATTTTTTCTTGTGGTTGATTTCTAGTTTCATAGTGTTGTGGTCCGAAAAGATGCATGGAATGACTTCAACTTTTTTGATTTTGTTGAGACAAAATAAAAATTGTTTTGTGGCCTAATATGTGATCTATTCTGGAGAATGTTCTGTGTGCACTTGAAAAGAACGTGTATTCTGCTGTTTTAGGATGGAATGTTCTGAAGATGTCTGTTAAATCCATCTGGTCCAGTGTGTCATTCAAAGCCACTATTTTCTTGTTGATTTTCTGTTTGGATGATCTGTCCATCGATTTAAGTGGGGTGTTAAAGTCCCCCATTATTATATTAGTAATGACTATTTCTTTTATGTTTGTTATTAACTGTTTTGTGTATTTGGGTGCCCCTATCTTGGGTGCTTACATATTTACAAATATTATATCCTCTCATTGGATTGTCCCCTTTATTATTATGTAGTATCCGTCCTAGAAGGAAGCATTGGCGAGGATGTGGAGAGAAAGGAACCCTCCTGAACTGTTGGTGGGAATGCAAACTGGTGCAGCCACTGTGGAAAATAGTATGGAGGCTCCTCAAGGAATTAAAAATAGAACTACCCTGTAGTCCAGGAATTGCAGTACTGGGTATTTACCCCCAAAATACAAAAACACTAATTTAAAAGGATACATGCACCTCTGTGTATTGTAGCGTTATTTACAATGGCCAAACTATGGAAGCAGCCCAAGTGTCCATCGACAGATGAATGGATAAAGAAGATATTTTATACAAACACACACACACACACAATGGAATATTATTCAGCCATAAAAAGAATGAAATCTTGCCATTTGCAACAACATGGAGAGAGCTAGAGAGTATAATACTAAGTGAAATAAGTCAGAGAAAGACAAATACCATATGATGTCACTCATATGTAGAATTTAAGAAAAAAAAATGAGCAAAGGAAAAAAAAAAGAAACAAGACTCTTAACCATAGAGAACAAACTGAGGGGAAGTGGATGGGGGGATAAAGAACACAGGGGATAGAGATTAAAGAGTATACTTACCATGACAAAAAAAAATCAAATGATAAAAAAAATCAAATGAGCTATTGTAGGAGTGCTCTATAAACTGGAAGGTACCACCAAAAATAAAAATTATTATTACATCAAAAAAAAAAGAAAGTGAAGTTAAGATTTTTTTGGTAATTATGAGTCTGTGTGTATATCCATAACATACTCCTCAATTAGTAAATCAGATTGTAGTTATTTTGCCACATGCTCCCCCCGGCAACTGTACGTGTGTATAGAGCTGTTGGTCTTCACAATGTTTTTTTCATAGGAGTTAATGTTAATTAAATGGCAAATAGATCAAAGATAAAAAACATTAGGGAACTCTTTGGGATAAAGGTATAGTGCAATTAAAGCCAAGCTAAGTCTGAGAAATTGCAAAATAGACTCATAAAGTCAGATGAGCTTTTCTCTTGTGACTATAACGAGGAGACTAGCAGTTGGGAGTTAAAACTTTCCCTTAGAACAAGTGGGCAGTTGTAGCATTTCCTAAACTCACAGCAATTATTTTTTGTACAATTGCATGGGCACTTTCAGATTCAAAGATCCTTTTCTGGGAGGTGGGTGAACTTAAATAGTTCTTTTCATCTTTTGTTAGTATATAACTTTTTTACATATGTATTTTGTTTCTGCAGGAGTATAATCACTTCCTTGAGAGTAGAGGATGTTTCCGACACATCTTAGCATCTTGTGCCAGAAGAATAGGGGCTTACCGTCAGGATCAGGTAATGTGCATGAGCTCATTTAATTAATTTATTTTTTAATTTTTTTCAGGGTGTCTGGGTGGCTCAGTCAGTTAAGCATCTGACTCTTGATTTCAGTTCAGGTCTTGACTCTTGACTTCAGCTCAGGTCTTGATCTCAGGGTCGGAGTTCAAGCCCTGCATTGGGCTCCACACCGGTCATGCAGCCTACTTAAAAAAAAATCATCTATTTTTAGTTTTGAGAGAGCATGAGCACGTGTGCGCATGCGTGGGGGTGGGGCGAGGCAGAGAGAATCCTAAGCAGGCTCCATGCCCAGCACCGAGCCGACAGGGAGTTTGATCTCATGACCCTGAGATCATGTCCTGAGCTGAAATAAAGAATCAGATGCTTAGGAGCACCTGGGTGGCTCAGTCGGTTAAGCGTCTGCCTTCGGCTCAGGTCATGATCCCAGGGTCCTGGGATCGAGCCCGGCATGGAGCCCTGCAGCGGGCTCCGCATCGGGCTCCCTGCTCAGTGGCGAGTCTGTTTCTGCCTCTCTCTCCAGCTTGTACCCTCTCAAATAAATAAATAAAATCTTTAAAAAAAATCACACAGGCCTGTACCCCTGAAACAAATAATACATTATATTTTTAATAAAAAAAAATCAGATGCTTAATTGGGCCACCCAGACATCCTGAGCTCATTTAATTTTTATAACAACTATGAGGGTGGGGGCTATGGCTCTAATTTTACAGATGAGGAAACTGAAGCACAAGGGACACAGCTCCAGTAAGAGGTACAGCTGAAACTGATTCGCCTTGACTGATGAAGCAGGTTCGCTAAATCCTACCCTCGGATCCGGCGGCATTTGTCTTCAATGAACAGGTTGGGTGCTTCCTGGACAGAGATCTGGGATTCATGGACCTTACAGAGTAGGTTGCATGACTACTTGCTAATGAATGTTTGACGAATTTGGCCTGAGGCTTTCACTTTAACATAGCATCTGGAATAATTGTGGAGGAGTCCCAAAGCTCCACCTATCTCTTAACTATTGGAGGCTACTTATGTCTGCCCAAAAGAAGCTAGTAAGTGGGAATGACCAAATTGACAGGTTAATTTATAATTTTCTTCTTCCTAAGTTATCTCCAACTAGAAGGACTGTAGTCCCAGAATCTAATAATGTGAGGATTTATGGTACACTTCCATGTGGTCACCACTGGAGTGACTGTCTCTCACATGAAGCCCTCCCTGAAGAATGTCAGCATTTGGAACATGGCAAGGCCTGTGGGCTAAGATTTCAAACAAGCAGCAGTTAGAAATTTAAAGTTGTCTCCAAACACTGTAGGTCTCCTGGGCATTTCCAGTTCCAGTGATCAAAGCCACTGAAGATAAATGACTGTAGCTGTCACAGTGGCCCCTCCCACCACCCTTTTGTGTCACTGTCAAGGATATCCTGCCCTAGTGACTCTCTCCTCTGCATTTATCTCGGATGGCCCCATTGGGTGCTCCCCTAACTCAGGTAGCTCCAGGTTCCAAAAACACTTGAGATTGTTGTCCTGGCTGGTTGTTTCTTTCCTTTTTTTTTTTTTTTTTAAAGATTTTATTTATTTATTTGACAGAGAGAGACACAGTGAGAGAGGGAACACAAGCAGGGGGAGTGGGAGAGGGAGAAGCAGGCTTCCCACCAAGCAGGGAGCCTGATGTGGGGCTTGATCCCAGGACCCTGGGATCATGACCCGAGCCGAAGGCAAACACTCAATGACTGAGCCACCCAGGCTCCCCATGGCTGGTTGTTTCACATCACATAGCTAGTTGTGGCTAGTGCAATTGAGGAATTGAATTTTAAAGTTTATTTATTTTAATTAATTTAAGCTTAAATAGTCACTTGTAACTCGTGGCTACCATATTAGTCAGAACGGACCTAGAATATGATGATGACCTTATAACAGAATAGTCTGTTATGCTGCAGCCACAAAGAACCCTAAAGTCTTGGTGATTTATAAGAACCAAGGTTTATTTCCTGTGTTATGTACCCATTGGGGGTTGGCTGGGGTCCTAGGCAAATAAAGCAGTTACCATCTTACATGTTGCCAATCAGAGTGGAGAGTCTTGCATTAGTACTTAAGCGCTCTGGCCCAGAGGGGACACCCATCACTTCTACTCACAGCTCACTGACCAGGACTAGTCACAGCCCCATCGAGCCAAGGGCCCACAATGCTCTGCCAGGGGGCGAAGAGCCTCAGTAAGGACTGGCACAGACGTTAGCCTCCCTTTCAAAATACAGAGAGGGAGTTCCTAAAGGGTAAAGAAAGTAGTATTACTTGTATTTTCTGGAAAATTAAAGAAACTCAATTCTCCTTCATCTCCTTGATACTTATTAGCATCAATTTATTAAAAGCCAGTAAGATGTGAAAAGTAAAACTCAAACACTTTGATTAAAAGAAAAAGAGACTATATAAAGTTAGAGCTGACAATAGCCATTATGTCTTTAATTATACATAGAAATATCATTTAATATGAAGTTCTGCAATGTAAACGACAACCAATGAATTTTTATGTGTTTGGGATGAAAATAGAATGGGAGAAAAATGTATTTTTTTTCCTGGTGCAGAATATATTTAGTCAATTTTTCCCTAGCAAGGAATAAAAAGTCCTTTTCTTTAAAAATAGTAATTTCCTCACTAGGAACATTTGTGGATTGTGGTTGCCTTGAAAAAATGAAAAAAATTAAATATTAACTGGACAATGGATTATTTCCCTCTAGACTACATTGTGGAATCATAGAATCATCTAATCCAACATTTATTAGCATGCCTTGATTCTTCCTAGAATATCTATAATATTGTTTGAACACTCAAGACATAAGGGGCTCATCATCTGGTAACAGATTTCAATAGAGCAGGAGCGTTATCAGGAATTTCCTCCTAACAAATGTTTAAATATCAAGACACGGAAAGAAAGCACTTGGTTGCCAATAACAAACTGCACCAAAATTACAAATGCAAACCAAGCCCTAGTTAATAATACTGATGATGACGATGATTTTGTCACATGCCAAAATGTCGTATAGATCTTAGCATTATGAGGATTCGATAGATATCAAATGTCCATGGAATTTATCTGTAGAATATAACTGAACCAAACTGATGCTCAAGAGAGATTTTGCACAAAATGTGCGAATTAGGCTACCTCATGTGAACCAGAGTCGTTCTGTTCCTTAGTGAAACACAACCATCTAAGTCATTCATGCAGCACAGCATTTGTTTGTCATTTCCAGGATCGCTTTGGGTGGTCTCCAGCTGGTGGCATGGCAAGAAAGAGAAGGCTGCAGAGATTGAACAAACAGCATGCACTGTGGTATCCTTTATTTAAAAACTGTGAGCTAACTACAGTCGTAGTGTTCTCATTTACCACTCTGATGGCATAATAAACTGGGAGAACAATAACACAATTTCAAGACATTAAAAACCTGTAGCAAACACACACACCACACACGGGCACACACACGACAACACACAGGTACACACAGATTATAGTCTAAACACAACTAAGTGAAGAAAAGCTTCAAATGCTCTAAATCAAATTTTAAAAACCTTTATTATAAACTGTGGCAATACTGTGGCTATTATGAAAAAAATTGTTTAACTGCTTGAAAAGCAAAAAGAAAAATACTGGCAAATTTGAAACCAGCAGCAAAAAGCAGATAAAAATAGAATGAAAGGTAACATAAGACTAATATCAAAGTTCTAAAGTTGATACTGTGTAGGGCTGCACTGAAGTCATTTCAAATTGGTTCTTGAGGAACTATCAAAAAGTCCCTTGAAATATGAAATTGCTGCACTTTACAAACAGTGGAAAAGAAAAAGTATTTGGAATGTTACACACACGCAGGGAAATGTACTAGGTATATCGGTTTATAGTCTTTGTTTATGACCTTCAAAAAGTTTATAAAGAAAAATTTAAGTGCCAATATAGTGAAAGAAAAAGTCCTAAAGATGCAAGTCTGAGTGCATTTATCAGGTCTACTGATATATTTGAAGGCTGGGGGCAAGGCCTGACGCACATTCAAGAAGAAAACATGTGGAACCCATAAGGTAGGTAGAGTTCTTTGGCGAGTGTTTAGAATGGCAGGTGTGTTAAAGTCAGACTGCCCCGAAGGAGATTCCAACGTACGTGCAGTTCTACAGCCCTTCATCAGCTGAAATCTGTTTCATAGTGGCCGATAAATAATTAAGACTAACTTTTCAGCAAACTGGTTTTTCATACATTCAAACGCAAAAATCTTTACCACACATGCAGAGCTGATATTCTGTAACAGCACAAATACGAATCCTGGTTTCAGAAGAAAAGCACATTAGCAAGGATTTTTTTTTTCATGGGTTCTTACAAAAATGTCTGAAGCTGCTAGACATCTGCAAAGAGGGGATAAGTTTAGATTTCCTACTGATTTTGGAAGAAAAGAGATTCTATTTTCCTAAGGAAGCCAGCCATCCACGAGCAGGGAACCGGTCTGCAGAATCTAAGAAGCATCATATCCTTAGTGCTTAAACTCATGGCAAGTTCAGAGCCAGCCAAACTGGCAGGTGGAACAGGGGGGAGAAATGAAAAGTTTGCATGTCTGTAGTATACTTTGGAATCAAATGGGCCTCGTAAGTTAAAATGGCTCAACTGCTTTCAGAATGAAGTGCTGCAGGACTAGAGGAGACGGCATTCTCTGGAGTTAGGAGCTGGGAGAGACACATCTCCATCTCCAGGGACCTTCTGGGCTGAGCTGTGAGCACAGGGCCTTATTTTTCATGAGTGCTTTCAGTTAGGGAATTTATGACTTTGCCCAGATAAAGATTTCTTTTGGTTACTTTCTAACCTCAACAGATCAGGCAAGTTACTGGTAATTTCCCAAAATGAAATCTGGCCATGTTAGTATCTTAAGGTGCCAGCTAGTTCACATTAATGCCCATCAGTAGCTGCTGCTGGGTACCAACTGCTGTTGCTGAACAATCAACCCTCAAATGACCTAACTAGATAATCTATCACACTAGGTGCTTTTACTATCTTGGATTTTTTTGAGCTTTAGAGAAATAGTCTTTGTAATATGCCGTAGAAGCTTCTTCTCTCTGGCTTTGTTTCACTCTTCCTCTTCTTCTTCCCCTTCCCCTTCCCCTTCCTCCATGGTCTCCACAATGAGCTCCGCTGTGCAGGTGGCTTCCCCGAGACTGTTGACAGCCTTGCAGGTGTACTTGGCATCGTCATCCCCGCAAACATCGCTAATGATTAAAGAGCAGTTCCCGTCCTCGTCGTAGTCTATCTGGAAGTGGCGGGACTCCCGGATTGACTGGTCATCTTTGAACCAGACAACTTCAGGGTCTGGGTATCCTGCAGCACAGGGAGAGGACACAAGTTGCAGAAACCATTATTCAAAGTTTCTTATCAATTCATGCAAGCAGCTCCTAAGCAACCTCTATTGATTAAGGGGGTACAGGAAAAAGTCACGATGTTGGCTTTTAACATCCCTTTTGAGATTTACATTCGGATATGGGCATATATTGTAAAGAGCAGTACCTGAAATCCCACAAAAGGTACTTTACAGGCATGCCATTTGCCATCCACGTGGGGCTTGTACTACGTCCCACCTGCAACACAGCCCTGACTCCAGCCACACGCCTAGAGCTAAAGATCTCCTTGGGTAAAAAGAAAATTCTTATCTTATATAGAAGTTGAACTTAAATAAATTTAAATAAAAAATAAGAGAACAAATGGGCACAAGAGATCTTTAGGGGGTGATGGAAATGTTCTAAAATTGGATTGTGGTGATTGTACAATAAGATGGGTAAATTTTATGTTATGTAAATTATAACTCAAAGCTGATAATAAGCTCCATAATACATAAGTTAGAGGATCTGATAATATTGCTAAGAAAAAGAAGCAATATTTATCTTAGTCTGATCCAAAGACAGAAGATAACTGGAAATTGACCACATTGGTTAGCCTCATTTTATGTTATTAGTCATGTTTCTGGAAAATTCAGCATTTAAAAAATATATTTTATATACATATATACATCATATGTATTATATATGAGATGTATATATATATACATAAGCCTTTACAAATATATAATAATTCTAACTGACTTTTTCTTTACGTTTTGGAGAAATATTTTTACAGGAAAAAAAATTACAGCCCCATCCAGAATAAAAATTACACATAAGAACTTAAGAATTTTAACATTCTTTTCAAGTAGATTTTGTTTGTATCAAAATGGCAGCCATATGCTTTAATTCCTCCTTAGTGCTCTAGTCAAAGTTCTGCAAATAATGAAGGAAATAATCCCAAAGAGAAAAGTACAAAAATGATAATCACGACGTTGTAATAATTTTTAAAAAGGAAAAAAACTCAGAAGACCCAGAGACAGTGGTGATGGTGAGAATTCTGAGCATTGGCCCCAGAGCTTTCAACAGTGTCCCCAAGCTGCGGACTTCCACACTAGCAAAGGGAACACATCTACCTTTTTTTTTGTTAATTGAATAGAAAAAAAGGAAGATGATTATAGGCACTGTATTTACAAGGCAATCTGAGATATAATGACGCAGGAGAAAAACTTTTCTCATTCCTCTCTTTGGGTTACTTTACCCAAAAGGCATTATCTAGTCCTACTGCTGGAGAATCTTAGAACGTGGGAGGCATGATTTGTTCTGATGGCTGTCCTATGCTATGCAGCCTTGGGAAGGTTGCCTAATGAACTCCTGTGCTTTATTTGGTCAGACTGAAATGAGATAACCCTCCACTTTGGTTGGCATGCAATAGTCACAGACTTGAGACAAAGAACCTGTCTTTTCTTGCCCTTATCTTTCTGGAATGTTGCTGTGTGGAAATGGCAATGCTTTGTGTCACCAATATTGCTCACTTCTCAGGTGCTATGCTAAGATCCCTTAAGTTCCCTTGAGCACTGACAGCTCACAACTCTATGGCCACATTATTCTCGGCAGGCAGAGAAGCATGGGGAAGGTGGCGTAGGCACCTCGAGCCCAGCTTCCCTCCATCTGGAGTCACGTGGCATGCTCACTCTCTGCACTTACCAATCCCACAACTTTTCCCTTGGTGCCGTGACATCTTGAACAGACTTAAGAGGTTCTCCCTTTTCCCATACGGCCTCTCACAGCATTCCCCAGAGCTACACAGGCATTAGACATCATCTTAAGGTTAAAGGCCTGAGGCTCAGAAGACTTAGATCACCACCCAAGGTTACACAGCCCGCAGATGAGCAGCAGAGCCACCCGACTCCCCATCCTATACTCTTCATGGCCACCTTCCTTTGAAGCCTCTTGTGGGCAGTTCACATGCTTCCCAGAAGCTTGCAAAGCTCATTTCATTAAGCATGTTCCATAGCCAAACAGGTCCATGATAAACCGCTTTTAACTTGAGTCTAGTGGCTGATGTAAGGATGTGAAATAGCCAGGGTGTCCTAGGCGAGTCACTGAATGGCACCAACCTTCAGGAGGCGGAGTGGGAGCAGCTGGCCAACTCTTCCTGGCCCCATTGTCCTCGCAGCCTGGCTGCCCAGAATGAACATTTTGCCCGGGGCACACAGCAGGGCCCACCAGCCCACCACACCCCTTTTGTAGTCAAGGGAAGAAGAGCTACAACTTACCTTCAATCTTGCAGTCAAATCTAGCAGCGCTTCCCTCCACAACTTCTAAATCACGGATGGTCTTAGAGAAATAGGGTTTTACATGGGGCTTTTCCTCTGCAACAGCCTCAAGGAAAGCTTGAGACACATCTTCTAGGAGACAGGGAAGGAAATGCGGTCAGTTCTTCATTCCCTGTTCTCTCCTCTTCCCTCGTTTAAAAAAGCTGACTTTTTTGTTTAAGTTGCTACAATTCAGCAAATAATGCAGCTTAGAGGACTGAATCAAGCACACCTTTCTCCTGGGGACAGGTTGGCCTGCTGCCAAAAGGTTTTGGCAGCAGAGAGAACCGTGACCAAACTGCAGAAATGTTTTAACTCCCCCCCCCCCCCCCCCCCTTATGCTGACACATTGAAAAAGGAAATAATCTTTAAAAAGGATTTCTGGCTGCATTCCATGCTGTTTCAGGATTCAGTGGAGGGTATCTAACAAGGACAAACCACACCAGCCTTCCCGATCTCTGTCCCCCCTTTGCCCTCCTCCTGCAGTAGCAGGCCCTTTACCTGCTCCTCGGGAGGGAGGAGCTGGGTCCTAGATGCATCTTCAATCTGCCTGGAGTTCTTTTCTCCTCAATCTGCCTGGAGTTCTGTTCTCCACACTTACACTGCCTTCTCATTGTATGACGTGGACCAGGGATTTAGGGAAAAGCTGTACTGGAGGGGCTCCTGTATCTTCTCCCTTCCTTTCAGGCTATTTCTGGGTCATCTGGGGAGTATGGATCAGGAGAGACCGGGCCCGCATGCTGCAGACTATGCCCCCGACTCCATCAGAACAGCCCAGCAAGCAGCCTTGCCAATTACCCTGCCTTTATACACAGGAGGGATCTAGACTTAGCTTCTCACCTTTGGATACCAAAAACACCAGGCAGCAGGAGGTAGGGGGGTGTCTTTGGCAAAATGAGGTGCCTCAAGAAGATAAGAGCCAGTCCCTACGTGTATCTGGAGCAGGAAGAGGCCGAGGCCTTCAGTGAAGAGATGGTCAAGGCAGCCTCTTGAAGACGGTGTGCAAATAACTAACCCTATTGGTCTCCAGGAGGAGCCCTGTCATGCACAGTCTACCCCGTTCAAACAACATGTTTCAGCATCATGAAAAATGCCAAATGAATATGGACTATAGTTTGTTTTTTTTAAAGAAAAACACAAAGACGTAAGAACATGGAAGGATATTTTTTTAAAAGATACTACTATATGTGTTTATTTATGTTTACCTATCAATATACAAATATCACTTTTGTAATGAGAAAAAAGGAAGCTTTTAATGAAGTCTTCGCTAATTCTTATGTAAAATACAGGGAAAAGAACAGCGGAGGTCATCTGGTTCTATTAGACAAATAACTTTCCCTCTGAAAATAGTTAAACTTAAGGTTGCACAATTAAAGAATAACTAGTAATTGTTGTTAGGGCAACCTAAAATTAGTTCTGAATTTAATCCTTGTAGTTTATATTATATAAAAACAAAGAAACAAACCGAAAACCCCCCCAAAACCTCAAAATGTCCCTCCATCCCCCAACCCTTCCTTTCTCACCAATTGGCTGGATAAAAATCTTCCTGGAGCTCCTTACCTTCAGATTCTAATTTTTCTGCATTAAGCGGGCTGGTTGGTGACCCTGTTGAGGATTTCCTGCCACTGAGCCCTGAGATCATTGCCATAGAGGACAGTCTTCCAATGGCTCTCACAGCATTGCCTGTTTTCTGGAAAATAGACACTGGGGTTGGACTCAGGCGGCGTCCCTGGCTCCAGCTGGGCAGTGGGGTTCGGGAAGAAGAGCCTAGCCCAGGAGAAGTAGCTGTCCCTGAAACGAGGGCCTCCCAAGTGCCGAGGTTCTGCCAGAGGAATGAGCCCAACCTTGCTCTGCTCAGCACTATCAGCGTGTCAGAAGATGTTCGGAGAATGGAATGGGGCCTGGAACCAGTGTGTGCGTTAATGTGACTAAACAAGGTCAACATGAGACAAAAACCCTTTTCATACTCTGCTTCAACTCCCATAAAAGGGATAGTTTATATAAAGCAACTGCAGGCTGAGACAGCTCCAAAGACTTACTGCTGACGGGGCCCAGTGGGGGCTGTTTCTCGTAAAACAATACTAGTGATAGGAATTTAATTGGTCCAGAGAAAGTTACTACAGATCCGACAGGTCACGATGCGAAGAAAAAAAAGAAAAAGCATTCTATTGACCTTGGGCAAGTCGCTTAACCTCTCTGGGCTTCAGTTTCCTTCTCTGTTTAAGGAGGGGTTTGGACAAAATGATCTCCAAGGTCTCATTACTTCTGTTTATGATTCAGATACTTAAGAGATTTTGAGAAACACTCAGCCTGGCCTGTGAGTCTGAATCCACAGTGAGGTTCTGGAGGGGTGTACCTCCCTGATGTACAGCCAGGCATCAAAAAGAAGGACCCAAAGAAATGAAAGGCAGTGGCACTTTGCTTTTCTGAGATGAGAAACCTTGGGAGAAGACAGAATTTCTGCTGAAAAGGATGCCAGAACTTGCTATGAAAACTTCCTTTGCATTGTGAAAATTCAACCAAGCATAGGATTTAGGTCAGGAAATCCCCTATAATACAGAGTTGTGTCTATGTTTCTCCTTCACCTTCCGATCCCACAGGTCTTTGAAGGTCTCACCTTCAAGTGATGTTTCCCGCCCCTTTTCTAAGGTCAGTGGAATGACAAGGTAAGAAACGAAGGCATCTCCAACTCTTTCGATCCCTGCACCCAAGGCGTCTTTTCAGACACCCCGACGCTGTATGTCCAGAGTGCAGACAGCACCGCGGCCTGGCTCCCCAGAGTGAAGAGACAGCCTGCACACAGGCCAGGGGCTAGCACTCACCTCCCGGGCCATAAACTGCCCCAGCACAGCCGTTGCCTCCTGAACTTACTTCTCGTGCTCAACTATTTCAGTAAAGCCTCACGATTTTGAACTATCTGGAAAGCCAGGATATTTCCATAAAAAGATTATTTTGAAAGTAAGGAATCACAGGGCACTAAGGACTCATAACGGGTGTGTGTGTGTGTGTGTGTGTGTGTGTGTGTGTGTGTGGTTTAAGCTGAGATCTGCTATAACAGCCGCCACTTTTCTGTTTGTCACATGCCATCCTTGTGGCTGACTCTTTTCATGCACTTTGGACAGACATTCCATCCTGCTCTGTCCCCTGGCCATCTGCCCTCTTGCATACATCACTGTGGTGTGGTTATGTTTCCGGCCCTCTGTCACCATGGTGAAGCTGCGTCCCTCTGAACAGAATTCTGGAAGCCCCAGGTGGCGGTGATGTTGGGATGGGGGAAGAAGGTGAGAGGACAACGGACCAACTAAGCTGTGTGCAGAGGCCCCGTGGCCCTACAGAGAATGTACCTGCAGACTGAGCCCACTTGGCAGTCTTGCATGCTCTGCCTGGAGAGGCTGTTCCTGGTGACATCATTGATCTATTTGGAAAGATCCAGCTCTTCCCATGGGAGCTCATCCTGACCTCAGGAAGGGGCAAGAGGAGGTGCCAGCCACGGCAGCCTTCCCTATGGAGTCGACGTCAGACCAGACTATTCCCAAGCCAGCCAAACTGTCAGACCCAGCCCTTCTGGCTCTTGATTCCCTTTATCCAACACAGATTGGTTTGCCTGGCCCAGGAGTCGCTCAACTCAGAGTAGAAATTTACTATGCAAATCAGTTCCTCTCTGTGGACCTCATGTTCTTGAACCAGAAGATGTGAATCTCCCTATAGCTCCAGTCTTCTCAGAGACTATGATTCATACATGGGACTGTGTAGCAGGGAACACTCCCCATGAGCCCATGGGCTCCCTAATTCCAAACGCCTGGATTGTGACTGATTAGGACTATCTGTACTTTTATGGTGTGGAATAAGGAAGTCTTTCCTCTTCTATTAACAAAATGACTAATATGAAGTTGCCAGAACAAGGCAGATAAAAGAGAGTATTTCAGAGAAGGAAGCCAATACACATTAACAAAGAGGCTTCCATCAGATGGAGTATTACAGCATATAATTTCTAGAACAGGGAGAAAAGTAAGAAGTGCTTAATAAGGAAAATCTTAACAATAACCTACGTCAATCTTTGGGAACTGATTTATGAAAAAAAATTCAGTAGAGAAATTGTCACAACTAGAAAAGAAATACATCTGTATGTTCTAGTCCTCCAGTTTCACGCCTTTGAGCTGAAAATTGGTTGCTGCTTTACTAAGATTTTAGAAATTTTTGGAACATCAAGAAAAATTTCAATACCCTAAGTTCCATCCTTGCTTTGAGGAAGTATTTTTCTTGTCTGAGGGCAATTGCCCAGGCTGGGTTCCTGTGCTCCAGGCGGGTACTGTTTGTACGGGCCTCCCTAATGCCACACAGACTCCCTCCCTTGGGAGAGCCAGCGAGGGTGACTAACCAGCCTGTGTTTGCCAAGGACGGAGAGGTTTCCCAAGAGGAGAGTCTTTCAGGGTTAAAGCTGGGATGGCCCCTGGCACACTGGGGCAAGTTGGTCACCCTTGAGCCAGTCAGCCAGCCATCATAGACCCTACATATATACCAACAGCTCTGAGACTCCAGTTTCCCCTGATAAGTGAATATCCAAATGTGATGGCCAAGAGTACTCTCTGCTATACAGAGTCAAAAGCTTTCTTCTCTATGGGCCTATGGTCCACACTGCTGGTGTCTTTGTGGGTCTCAGAGAATAAAGATGGCTGCCCACAGGCCTCTCATTCCCAGTCCTTAGCTTCCAGTTTCACAAGCAGCAGCGCTGTTATCCTATTCAACTCACCCTCAGTGCTACTGCTCACCACGTCTTTTTAAAATTCTTTCATATAAATAAAAAACGTACCTTCTTTCAGATAAACTTCATCCTAAGATCAATGGCATGATTAGTCATCTACATGTTACCTTACTTATAGGGATTTGCTCTCATGTTACTTCCTTCTTCCTGGGCCTTTTATGGAAACCACACCACAATGATAACAAGGAACCTTCTCTTGTGCAACCATAGAGATTTCTGGGCCACCTGTGTCTGCCCTGGGCCCTTCCCTCCACCACAGTCAACCCCATTTTATTCCACTGCACTTTACTCTGCCCCACCACACGCAATCTCAGCTGCTCTGAGAGGGAAGCCCCTATTCAGGGTGTGCTAAGGTCCTGGTATCTGGGGTAAAAAATGTGGATGGTTAGATGCAGGTGAGCCATTACCAGTGAAATTATGCTTCAGGGACATCTTGTGCCACATGGGATTTTATAGACTACTTTTGTGTGTAATTTTGTGAAACCTAACCACTATTTTTGTGGAAAACCTATTTCCAAATGCTGCTACCTATATGAAGGTATGAAATTAAGGTTCCTTCTCTGAATTCTATCCTTTTCTTTCCCTTCTCACTTCCAGAAAACCTTATGGCTAATAACACTGTTAACAAATAGGAAAAACTTCGATTTAAAATATCAGCACAAATTATGGTTCCCTGACCCATCAGACTAAAAAATTCCATTTATTTCCTCTCCCATTTCCTTTTCTCTGTGCCCGTCCCCTGGGTTCAGGTCCTTCCTGGCTTTGGTTCATCAGCAGATGTGTCGATACTCCCAGAGAGCTTGAAGTGGTAAGGCTGCCTCTTAACCCACAGCATCATCCAAGCAAAACCCAATGAGACTCACTGCCAGTAGGACCACCCCACCCCCACACCAGCCACCCTATTCACTCCAGAGATGCCATTATTTCTTTGAGATCTACTGGCCATAGGATCATTAATAAAGCCAACTTTGATTTTATGGACCCCTTTACGTTTTAAGAACATTAGTTACTCCAATTTCACTGGATCCTAACGATACCAGAGGGTAAGGTAAGCAACATAGGTGTTCCAAGTCACCTGGCACTTGAGGGAACCAAGAGATCCCCCTAAACCTTCAGCGGGGGCTAACCAGGAACTGACTCCCGTTGTGGGGGAGTCCTGGCTGAGCCACTCAGGGGGCAGTAATCCCTTAAACCCACACACCCTAAGGCCCCCTTCGCCTCTCCTCCTCTCAACCTCTGTGTGAATTTGTGCTTTTGGGGGGGTTTAGTGACTACAGTTTAGTCCTGCTGTATGGCAAATGACCAGTGTCCCAATTGCCTCTAAAACAGAGATTTCCTTCTTCTCTGCCACATAGACCATTTTTAAATGCCCCAATTCCCTTGGCTGCCCAGTTAAAGGACTCTGCTCCTGTCGGGGTGAGGATCTCTGCACCTTCTCCTCCGTTTGTGCTGTATCCCCTCTTCTCTTATTCTAGCCCATTTTTCATGACCACTTTCAAAGTCCTCCCCCTGGCAGCATTTCCTCACAACCACATCCAACTCTGGTGTGACTGACTCCTTTCTCCCATTTACACTCACATATATGGCTCTGGAAGGCTATACTGATAGTTTATGATTCTTGGCGCGCATTATGTCCTTTTATGTCCATTTGCTTCAGTTCCCCATTACACTATACATTCCTTGAGTATAGAAACCCATGTGCCGGCGTGTAGAAACCATAGCCCAGAAATTTTGTAATACTAATAGTGATAATAAAAATAAAATAGCTGATGACAAGTTCTCTATGGTTTTGGATGACAATTTTATCCATCTGCTATTAATCAGAGGCAATTTTGTGCCATTGTTAAGACTGTACTTTGGAGCCAGGCTCTGGGTTTGAATCCACTCCCGTTTACTAGCTACGTGATCCTTGGTGACCTTCCTAACCTTTCTCAGCCTCAGCTTGTCTGTAAAGTGGGGATAATAATAGTACCTCCCTCCTAGGATGAAAAGACTCACTGCATAGAAAGTGCTTTGAATGTTTCCTGACATATGGCCAGCCCTCCATACATATGAGCTACTGGTATCATTTTTGAACACTTACTGTGTGCCATGCAATATGCTCAAGGCCAGATGAAGATTACTTCATATAATTCTACCAAAGATGCTGTGATGTTGGTACCACTATTACCCCCATTTTACAGGTGAGAATATGAAGGCATGGGAAGGTTGTCACTCGCCCAAGGACACATAGTAACATACAATCTCCCTAGAGAGCGGGGACCATATCTCTCTTTGTAGATCCTGCGCCCTCCTCCTTCACTATAAAGAAATGTAAGGCCATCACACTGTCTTTAAGGAGATCACATTCTCCAGGGCTGCCAAATAGTCTTCAAGGTGACCTTGCTCAACCCTAGCCACAAAGACATGAAATGTCAGTCTTGGTCCCAGACTATTTCAGAAACAGATGTAAATATTCTTGGATTGAGGGTAGCTCCAATAAAGCAAATGTGAGGGGCAACATCTGAGTCCAAAGGGACAACCTCTTTACCTGCCATTTCCTTCTTGCCATGTACTTCTTCATCCGGTCCTTGGAGAGTTTCTTGGCCTCCATGTTCTTGGTGTCTTTCATTAGCCATGGATGCTGAAGGCACTGGGTGCAGTCCAGGCGGTTTCTGATGGAGGCAGAGATCAGAGGATTTCTGAGCAGGAGGGGACCTCAGAGACTGCTGGTCAGATCAGAAATGGGAGGTCACCTGTCCTTGGTCACACAGGGCAGAGCCCGGGACTCTCTCTGTTCCCAGTCCATCTACCATGATCAGGGTCACTGTGCTCCTGGCCTTTTTCCTCTCTTGGTCTGAGTTACACTGACTTACTCTATGTAAGTTTTTAAGTGTTAAGTCCTAACCACCACATAAGCAACTGGAGTCTCATGACCTGCCCTTGGGGTCTAGGAAGGGTAAAGGCAGACACATCTGAGAATGATATTCTACGGTGGGGTCATTCTACTGGCCACACGGGGGCAGGGGCCTGTGGAGGCCTAATCTTTCTGTCTCCTTGTCTGGGGGAGGAGAGAGTAAAACATTAGGCCGAAATCTCTGAGAATCACTGAGCTCTCATGTCTTATGTTGTGGTTTAGTGTCAGGTTTTTCTTGTTAAAACTCAGAAGTATGTCCTACATACAACCTATGAATTATGACAACCTTAGAAGCTGCACTCAAACTCATTTAATCTTTCTGAAAGCTCTGGGATTCTAGAAATAATTCAGGGTCATCACCTCAATTGTAATAGCACTAATAGAGCTCAAAGAACCAAATGTTAACATACATAGACAAATAAGTATAAGTAAATTTGCTCAGTATAGCAAAATGTAGTGATCTTTAGATAAAGGGATTATGGATTATTTTAATTTTCCTATATTCATATTTTCTACAACTTACATGTATTAATTTTATAATATAAAAATATTTTTAAAAGTGTAGATAGGTGGAGATTTCTGGCTAAAGAGATGCTACATTTAAGAGTTTATGGGAATCGAATGTCTTGATAATTTGAAATTAGTTCTTTGGTGAATCCATTTTATGAGCACAGAGGGGCCAGCACAGCTCATTACTGAGTTAATTCAAGGTCAGATGAGAAAACAGGTATATACATAATGCCTCATTTACCAAATCTTCAGTGAATGAAGCTCGATGGACAAAAGCCATCCTGGACCAGAGTTATTAGGAAGGAGGTCTGCATCTCCATGAAGCACCCTGGGAGTGAGGATCGCTCCCACTGGAAGGGAATCTAGGCCCCCACAACATCCAGATTCTACCCAGGTCATGCCTACTTCTGCTACAAAGGCTCTGAGAGCAAAATGCCAAAAAGGCCTCACCAAAAGAGTGTGGATCTAGCTTCTGGAGGAGTTTGGCCTGAGGTAGCTCAAAAGGACCGAGAGGTGGACACATAACCAGAAAACTGGAGCCATCTGAGAGACCCTCTAACTCTGCTCTTTTCACAGCTGTGCTCTTGGTCCCAAACAGGATTTCTCCCAGAGGGGAACAAGATAACTGGTAGCCTCAGGGGGTCTGTGGGCTAGGCAGACAGGGTGGAACCTGCACCCCAAAGTCACCTGGCTAATGCAGTCACCTGACTGTAGAGTCTGGCCGCCCTTCCCCTTCTCATCCTCTGGTACCCCACCTATTCAACACCACCCTTCTAGGGCAAAGCTTAGAACTGTTCCCTGTTGCCAAATACTACCGGGGGGCTCCTGGAGCCAGGCCCTGCCTCATCTGGCCACCTGTTTACAGAGCGGGCAAGGCACCCAACGGGCTGGTTGCTCTCATCTGACAGCCACGGCTCCCTTCCCGGGGGCATGTCAGCTTTCCCTACACACGCACAGCCTCCCCGCCCCCCTGCTGTACTCCAGCCAGTTCCCTCACCTGGAGAGTCCTCACCCATGAATTCGGCTGGCCACCCCCAAGGCCTCTGCCCTAGCCTCCCCAGCTCCGCTCTTCTCTCATGGGAACACTTACAGTGCTCCTTGCTTACACTTACAGAGCACCTGCTCTCACGGCCTCAGGTCGTCCACGTGACTGAACACACCGGCCTCCCAGTGGTCACTACTGTTTTATGTGTCCCTCCACCGACCACAAGGGCAGCTCCTGGCAGCCCCCACAGTCTGCACAGTGAGGTGGGCCAGGGACCCATGGGGACAGGGCTGAGCCAGCGGTCTGAAATCACAGCCTCACTTAGGCCAATGGGAGCAGGTACCCTGTTCAGGCCGGCAGTTCTTAAATCATTGAGCTATGGAAAAAACACCAAGCCAGATTAGCCCAGGGGTATGATCAGGGGCCACAAACAGGATACTTCTGGAGTAACCCCCGAAGAGGGGCTGAGGTTTCAGCCTGGCTTCCGTGGCCACACTTGCACACAGAAAACAAAAGGGGCTATTATCATTATTCACACAGAACAGGCTTCTCCTCTCCCTGCAGCATTGGTCAAGGGTCGCTTTTCGAGTGAGCTTTCTGTGCTTCTCAAGACCAGTTGGGTGTTGGGGAGCGGGGGGCCTAGGAAGGCTCCTCCTCCCCACTACTCGCAGCGCCTGCCCCCCTCTCCTCAGGGGAGAGGGGACCCACAACGGGCAAAGGAAGTCCCTGCTTCCGGACCCCAGTCCAGGGAGCGGGGAAGCTGAAAAGATGGAAATGTCAACTCATTACTTCATATCTTTCTTCAGCAAATTGCTGATAAAATCCTTGGCATCATCAGAGATCTCATCAAACGCTTCGTCATCGAAGTCCCAGGTGGCTGAGGTAACGTTGGCTAGGGTTTCATTATCGTTGTCACCCATGAAGGGGGAAAGTCCACTAACCCTGGAAGAGAAGAACAGGACAGCAGGTGAATGGGGGTGGGTGTTGGCAGGGAGGGCAGGATGGGACGATCCCTCCAAGTGAGTGTCACTGAGGTCAAAGGTGAGGGCCCCGCAAAAGCCTGCACCCATAACACCCCTGTGCCTGCCTTGCCTCCCGCCAGAGAAAAGAAGGGAGGGCGTGGTTCCCCAGGCTTTTGTGGCCCCGACTCTTCTCAGTGCTCATTGTACTTTTGGCATGTCACTGCCTATTGTCACCACCTGCCTGTGAGGCTGAGGGGAAGGAATTTACTTCCGTTTACGGCTTTGGCAGGACACAGCAGGGCCCCTCCTCCCTGTCCTCTGTTCTTGCCCAAAGCCCAGAACCTTCTCCAAGGCTCCTGGGTGGAAGACTCCCTTCCTCTCTGTGCTGGCGCCACCCTCACCAGGGGCTAGTTACATGGTACAGCACTCATCACCACACCGGGCCACCCCTGCTCCCTTCTACCTCTCATCTTCACACCTGTCAGCACCAATGACAGGGCCCAGCATGCCCGGGGTGCTTAGCAAGCATGGACGAACAGCAGACTTCGACTCAGCAACATGGGTTCGGTGATCCATCTATACCAGTGAGCCTGAGGCACTTAGGTCAAACCAGAAAGCTTCCCTAAGAGATACCAAGGCTGAGGAAATAGCACAGTCTGTTTCTTTTCTGGGTGATCTGGGACAATTTCCTAATCTCTCCGTGCCATGTTCTCCTCCTCTATATAATGGAGAACCTACCACTTAACTATACAGTGGTCACCACTTTTACTTATTCTACTTCTCTTCTTCCTCCTTCTCCTCCATCAAAAGCATCCTGGCAGCTAACATTTACCATGTGCCAGGCACTGGGCAAACAGCTTAAAATAGATGAACTCATTTAATCTTAATACCATCCTATAACCCAGGTAACTCATTACTTTAACAGATGAGGGAATGGGCACAGAGTGGAGTTAAGTAACTTGCCCAAGGTTTCAATCAATGAGATCTGAACCCAGCCACCTTTCTCTAGAGCCTAGATCTTAACTGCACCTTTAGACGAGTATTTCAATGCAGATGAAGGCAATCATGGTGTACGGCTCTGGCACGAGGCCTGGTCGTAGTAAGGAGCTTGGTCCATGACTGCAGTTCTTCCACGTACAGTTCACTCCCACTGCCTCACCAATCCGTGACCTCAGGAATGACGCATTTACCAATAACTCAAGCCAAATGAAATTTGTAAGGCCAAGTATCTCAAAGCCAAGTAGGACAGATTCACAGCTTACTGGCCTGATCGCTCACTTCCGTGTACCTCATCTTCATACCAACCATCCCCCCGGCCATTCACCCTGACCTAGGGCGACCTCATGGGTGTCAGGCCTAGGCAGGTGCACAGGGCCCCACCCTTAGAAGGTCCCACTCTTGGTTTAATGATCTGCTACAGTCATACTGAAAGTCATAGTAACGTTTGAACAAGTCACTCCCCTTTTTTATTCGGCATGGGGCCCCATAAATTATGTAGCTGGTCCTGCCCTGACCCCACTTGAGTCCCATGAGATGGATCCAGGGCCTTCATGCCATCAACCTTCCAGATGAAGCCTTCACTAATGTCCCTTTTCCCCAAATCCTTAAGAGCGCATCATCATAAACAATGACGCAAACCCTTCTGGAGGCATCTCTACATCCAAACGGCCTCAGCTTATAAAATACAACAGCACCTGCAAACTAAGTTTTGTAAAACAAAACCCACTGAAATATTGCGAGGCAAGCTTGCCATGGGAGGAACCCTCCCGCGAAACCTTGTGTAAAAAGAAGAAAGCTTTTGCAATGTGAGTTATCTTGCCCTAGTCAATATATTTGTGTTTTAGAATAACAGAGTTTTGCAGATGGCATTAAAATGTCTTAAAGCAAAATACTGATTTCTGTTCTGTTTGAAGAAGGCATGGGGCTAATTATTCTCGGTTACATGACAACGAAGGAAGGGTGGGTGCGAACCACTCCCAAGTCTGCACGGTTATAGGCTATTCCTCTCCCCTCCCCCAACACACACTCTCTGGGCCTCAGGTTCCCCTTTTTTCACCAAGGGTACTGGGCTAGAATTCCTAGGGGCTTCCAGCTCTCCTCATCTCTGCGATTCAGTGTGACCCCAGCTAGCCCATCTCGAAGGAGCCTGACTCTTGCTTGTCAGCTACATGCCTCCTTCTGTCTTTACATTTTGCATTTGAAACAAAGAGGGGGAAAGTCCTGCAGCATTCCAAAGACTGCAAGAAGAGCAGACAACCCTGCTGTGGAATGCTGCACCATCGTCTTCTCTAAACCTCCTTTGCTAATTAGGGACTGTAATCCTGCAAAGATAGGGCTTAATCTCTGTAAAGTTCACAGTTGGGGAGAGCCTCCTCATCTCTGGTGCTCCTCCTTTCTGGCAGCCCATCCATCTGAAATACCCCCAGCCCTGGCTGGCTCCTTGCCTGCCAAGCTCCCACAGAATTCCTGTTAAAGAGTATGTCTCTAAAATAAAACTTGCAATATATGCAGAGCATGATGACAGAGAGAGTGTCAGAATTTCAGTAATGTTTCTTGGTGGTGGGATTTGGCAGGACTTTTTAAAAAATTTCTTTTCTGGGCTTTTTATTGCTAGAATTTGCATAAGGATCACATATGGTTGGGTTGATCAACCCAATCAACAAACATAATAACATTAGTGTTAGAAACACAACTACCCACCCCTCTTCCTAGTTTTATCTCATTTTTTAACTGAAGGGGGTCAGAGTATGCCACTCCAAAATATGCCACTTTGGTATAAAGAATGTTTTGAGCTGAAGGCAATTAGCTCTTTGCCCTCCCTTTCCGTCTCAAAGCAGGACATCCATTTCTCTGTATTAAGGTGACATAAATTTCCATTTGTAAATATGTTTTCTCCCTTCCCAGAAAGAGGAGACTCATCTTCATAACAGACCTTGCTAAACAACCCTTATTTACTACACATTTCCTAGTCACCTTCTCATAATTTACACCCTCCAGAAGCCCCAAACCTCTTTTCCTTTGTCTAGTTATTTCTCTACAATTACTTGCTTGGTCTGTTAAAATAGTATGTAAGCCCCCAATTCTAAACATCTTCTTGAATCACATTTCTTTGTGAACTCCTGTGCGTATATACATAATTAAATCTGGCTTTTTTCTCTTGTTAATCTGCCTTTTGTCAGATTGATTTACAGGCCTCCAGGAAAAGAACCTAAGAGGGTGGAGGAAAGTTTTTTCTTCCTCCCCAACATAACCAACAGATTTATCTGTTTTTTTATGCAACTGTAATCAGCGTGGGAAAATTCTTGGGTGTTCCACTTTTTTGTCACTTGACATTGTCATTCACAGTGTGTACAAAGTCTTCACATCCATTTTTAATGGTCGCTGATGAGTCACAGAGGTCATGACTACAGGCTGTTCTAATTTCTTAACTCTTAATCTCTCACTGAAACAAAACTTTGCCCAGGGAATCTGATGCAGAAGACTGTTCTGCTTGCAGGACAGAATGTCAGAAAAGGGAAAGTTACAGAAATGTCTCTTTCACTATACTTTCCTCATGGTGTTTTTCAAGCAGATGACCCTCCTTCAGGAATGGTCAATGAAAGAGACCACACATGGGCCAGCAGAGCTACTGAAGGCTTAGGAAGAGGTTAGTGTTTTATCCCATGTTAGCCTTCAGATACTCATTCCCTGGGGCGGTGGAAAGATTTGAGGGGGCTGGTTAGGTCCCAGAGGAAGAACTGGGTGTCTTTTTGTGCAGTGGCCGAGAAAGTAGACCTCCTGGGTTAGTCACACTAAGTGCAGCCTAAGTCTCTGAAGAGCAAAACCTGCAGGTGGTGGCTGGGTCTGGTATGGGTTCAGGGTGCCTGGAGCTAGAATCAGAGAGCTGTCTGGGCTCAGCAGTGGGGAGGGCAAGGACAACCCTTAGTGGGGCTGTTGGATCCCTCTGAAGAACCCTGCACCAAAACCTGCAAGTCTGAGTAGCCACCTGATACTTGGGTACTGGGCCTTCTCCCTAGCTCACTGGGCTGATGTCCCTAGAAGTTAGACTCTGGATGGGGATGGCTGCAGCATTCTGGACCACAGTAGATTCACAAGAAATGAGCTGAGGGGCGCCTGGGTGGCTCAGTTGGTTAAGCATCTGACTTCAGCTTGGGTCATGATCTCTGGGTCCTGGGATCATGCTTCTCCCTCTCCCTGGGATCTGCTTCTCCCTCTCCCTCTGCCCCTCCCCCTGCTTGTGCTCTCTCTCTCTCTCTTAAAAAAAAAAAAAAGGCAAATGAGCTGAAACGGGAAGTCTGTCACTGAGCCCACTAGGAAGATGGTAGGGAGAAGGCAGAGCAGTGATTGCCCTTTACCTTGCCTTGGAGCAAGGGAGGGGGAGAAGGAATTCTGGAGTAGGGGTGAGAGAAGGGCACAGAGAAGGGTTCTGGTGTCCCCACAGGCAGTGAGGGATCACTAAGTCCTCAGAAAATAGGGGAGAGGAAAGCGGGAAAGGAAAGGAGGTCTTAGAAAAGGAGATAAGGCTTAGGACATCCTTGAAGTGTGGCCTAGAGCACTCCCATCCTCTCTCCTCCTGCCTAAAACCAGACATTGCTAACACCAGAATCTCCAGGAAATTCACAAAATCTACCATCTCCCTCCACAATCAGGGATGAGAAGGTAGGGGGGCCCATAATCCCACTCACTGCATCTCTACTCTGCCTGGAAAACCCAGGGCAGGCAGCGAGGCCAGGTCTCCAGTGTGGTGACAAGATCAGCCCTGATCTCCCTGAGATGTTTGAGGAGTTCCTCCACCAAAGTCATAACAACCTCTGGGGACAGAGCTGGTCGCTTAGGAAGTGCTCACCAAATATGTGTTAAATAGTAAATGAGTTATTATCTATTTCCCCAACTCCGTGGCCTCCCCATCTCTCGCTGGCCCCAGAAAGGAGATTGGGGGGGGGGGTTCCTCTGGTACAAATGTGGAAGGTGGCCTCGATGAGGATTGTCAGACAACCAAGCTCCAAAGAGAGGGATAGAGGGTACATGAAGACTGCCATAAAGGCTCTTCCAGAGACTTCCAGCAGCAGCTCTAGAATTTTGCATAGCAGGGTCTGAAAGGAAGCAATCTGGCTGGCTCCAACTTTTGTTTTGGGTCCCACGTGCTCTGCTGAGGGTCCTCACTCAGGAGGGGAGCTCCCAGGCCTCTCCCCATTGTGAGAGCTAACAGGAAAAGTCCCGGGGGGGAAGAGCAGCCCACAGTGGCATGTGCAGGAGCCTGGACACGGGGGCTGCAGGATGCTATGCAGAGCTGACCTGTGTCCACCATGCCTGGCCCTCACCTGCCTCCTGGTCACACGTACATCTCCCCTCTCCTTGCACCCTGCCGGCCAAACACCTTCAGGATAGTGCCCAATTCATCAAAATTATTTTCTCCCCATTTCAAAAAGCTCTTCCCTATTTCTTGGTCTTAGCTTTAAAAGTAATCTAGTAAAGCAATGTAACATATTATCCAAATTATTATATTCTTCCACCTAAAAGACTTTGCGTTTTAAAATAAAGTGCTCTTATGGCTCAATAATTCTAGTTCTAGATCATATATCCACCATGGACCAGAATACTTGCAATACCCCACACTGGTATCTATTAAAAGCCCATCAGTGTAGACTGGATAAACTGGATGATGGTCACACAGTGGACTACTACACAACACCGAGAATGAACAATCTACCACTACACACAGTAACACGAATGGGTCTCGTGGGTCTCATGAACAACGTTGAGCAAAGGAAGCCAGATACATCTTCCTGTATGATTTCATTTCTATAAAGTTCAGGAATAGGCAAAAGTGGTGCACGACGTTAGACATGAGGACGATGGTTACCTCTGAGGGACAGTGACTGGGAAGGGCCCCAGGAGGACTGCAGGGGTCCTAGCCATGTGGGGATTCTTCATCTGGGTACAGGTTACACTGGCCTATTCACTGTGAAAATTTAAGGGCAGTCCCTGACCAGTAGGGAGACCAGCTGTCCTAGTTTCCCAGACTATCCCCACTTTAGTACTGAAAGTTCTGTTTCCTGGGCAGCCCGTCAGGCCTGGGTGAACCGGGAAGGCTGGTCACCCTCCAGGACTGTGGGAAGTGGGCAGCCATGGGGACTTCCTTGGCCCCGGTCACCTCCAAGCCAAATGAAGATCAGATCCCTGCCACAACTCACTCCCAGGTTTATGGTGAGGATCAAACGGGAGCCCATGTGAAAATCTGTGAGGAACCTAGGGACGGAACCAGACCACAGGACAGCTGGGTCTGAACGGAACCAACTGAGCAAGCCTGTTTCTCAAGTGCCAGGTGTCTCCCCTGGGGCCAGAGCTGCGTGTGAGCACCGTGCAGCGTGCAGCCCCAGGAGGGGCGACTGGGCCCACTGCCCTGCTTTAATTCCTTATTAAATGGAGCTTCCACTACCCGATAGTCTCTTTCTCCTGGGGTAGGCCTAGGGGAGGGAGAAATAGGCAAATGCGCTCCTGGCCAGGGTGCTTCTTGTCTCTGCTCTGGGGGAGGTGCAGGTGGGGGGGGGGGGATGGTGACCTGGGCAGGGGAGAAGACGACTCTCTGGGGTACAGAGCCCACAGCCCAGGTGTGACTGAGGGAGGCTGTCCTGACAGGCCACAGTGAGAACCACACTCCTGAGCAGGTAGGAAAGAAAGAAAACTCCTGGCCCCTGGGGCAGGGGGGACACCTGGTGCTTGAGGAGCAGTCTTGGTCAGTTCACTCTGCACACACAAAATCACTCCATTTCGGCTCAAGCTTTCGTAACAGTGACCCTAAGGCTGGCTGTGCAAAAGAACCTCCTAGAGCCGTTTCTTACCTGGGTATGAAGACCCCAGGGGTCAAAGAGAGCCTTCTTAGGTCCTCCTCAAGTTTTCTATGTAAACGTTACGTTTTTCCTTTCGCTTTAACAACAAAAATGTTTTTTTCCCCCAAAATGAATGCATGCGTATCTGCATCTTCAGGAGACCATCCCTTCACTGTGTGTTGCCACGTAAGCTCAGGGGCTGCCTCAGAGGCCAAGGACTGTCTGCAACCTGGGGTTTCAGAGACTGAATCAGTGAGATGCCACCAAGGTGTGTGTTCTAGAGCCTGCTGCTCCAGGTGCGGTCCTTGGATCGGCACCACAGCAACCAGGAATCTGTTAGAAACGTGGATTCTTAGGTGTCCCAGACTTCCTGAAACGGAGTCTGCAATCTAAGGAGAGGCCTAGGTGATTCGTGCATATGACTGCTCACAAAGCTCTGGTCTGCATTCCTGGCCTCCGCTCTTCTTCTCCAGCATCATTAACTGAAATGGCTCCATATTGTCCCCCTGATTTCCCAATTCCAATTCCTACGTGGCTTTCTGTTGTCTGCTGACGGCTCTCTCATCAAAAGTGCTTATAAATTGGCCCATGTAGTGGGCTCAGGGATGAGGCTGATAGTTGGGGTCCCCCTGCCATGAGGATGGGGTGCTGTCTTCTGAAGACAATGATGATGCCCACAGGAGATGTGCACCTGGGCGCCCTGCCTCCTTCTCCATGGACCCACCTACACACATGAGGGTAAATTACATGGCACCAGCCACATTCCATCCTCCTGACCAAAGACCCCAGCCTGGTCAGCATGAGGGACAGTGAAGGGCGCAGAATGGGGTGTCAGGGTCAGCGCTAGCCACCCCTAGAGAAGTGCAACACGGGCTGCTGACTTCATTGGGAAAACAGGAGTGGGGCAGGCTAGTGGGAGGGGGATAGGAGCTGCAGCCCTCCCGACTCTGGGCTGGGCTCTCCACCATAACCCACACTGGCTCCTTCAATGGCGGGGCAGCCTGGGGACCCTCCTGTGGAGCTCTCTGCCCCTCCCTCGTGTGCCCCGAGACTCACAGGATGTAGCAGATGACTCCGATACTCCACATGTCCGTGGCATAGCCGATGGGCTCATAGTTGATCACTTCCGGTGCCACAAACTCTGGGGTGCCAAAGAGGACCTTCAGAGACCCTGCATTCTCTGTAACCGGATTGGAGAGGGATCAATCACCAGAACATTTGGGAGCCAACCCGTGGTAAGTGAATGCCGTCTGTGTGCACGGGAGGGGCACAGACGAGGCCTGGCCCCTGGCTGCGCTCCCCTTGAGAATGGCACAGACACCCGCCTCCCTGCGAACAGGTGCGTCAGCGCACCAGTGAAACTGACAGACTGCGCGCGCTGTCAATGTCTGGGGCGGGGCGGGGCGGGGAGAGGAGGCCATTAAGGCCCCTGCACCCCAGATGGTTTTTCACGTGTCTGTCTCTCCCATGCGTTCCCAGAAGGGGCTATAACTTGCGCTTGGCAATAATCTCTAACGTTCACTATGTCCTCTGTACCCTGCTGCCTGTTTCATAAGGACTTTCCTAGTTAATATTCTCGACAACCCCGAGAGAGGTATGATCCTCATGTTCCTGAGGAAGAAAGGGAGGCCCAGGGCAGTTGCGTGATTTACCCACCTTTGACAGTGGGGGTCAGGACCTAAACCCAGGTGGTCCCAGTCCTGAGCTATGTCCCTTTGCCCCTACCTGTCTCTCCTCCCAGGAGCTGCTGGGAGGATAGCCAGGAAAGACCTTAACCCCAGGCTGCTGTCACTGAGCCTTAAGGGACCAGAGATGCCCAGTAGGATGTCCATGGTACCAGCTCCTGGAGGATCTCGTCCACAGTGGGGCTGGCCTACCTTTGGCCTGTGGGCCACACCTGCTCTTTGTCACTATGGAGCCCGCAGCAAATGCTCTAAGACAGACCACCGAAGAGCCTTCAGATGGGAGAGCTCTGCTCCACTCCCACCTGAGCCCTTCCCGCTACACACGAGCCCTTCCCAGCTCTCGGGGCCGCGGGAGACACGGCCGTCCCCGCGCTCTCTCACCGCGGGAGCCTCCACCTTGTGTCCCTGCGGCGCTGACTCTGCCAGCTCCCGAGGCCAGTGGCGCCCTACCTGCAGCGGGTGGAGCAGAGCAGGCTCCTGCACCTGGCCTCGGGGCACCGCGTCCCGGCAAGTCAGAGCCCGGCAGAACTTCGCTCCCTCAGTGTCCTCTTCGTAACGGGGCGCCCTGGCACCAAGTGCCCCCGGGGCGGCGAAAGGCCAGTTTGCACCAGCCCTCGGCTCCTCGTTGATAGGGCAGTGGTCAGGGGGTAGAGGGTGAGGCTGTTTCATCAGCTACTGAGCCATCAAAGAGCGACGCAGGCAGGCGGCATGTGGGCAGGGCGGGAGGCGGAAGGTCTCAGACCAAGATGGCTGCAGGGCTGGGCACGAAGGCCCCTACCACCTGCCCCCATTCCCCGCCCCCCACCCAGTGCAGGAATAGCAGAGGGGCTTCAGAGAACCCGGAGCTAGGTCCCTGGCCCTTGTTCCGGCCCCAGCACCTCTCCTGGCTTGTGGTGGGACCTGCTGGGCAAAGCTACGGTTTCCCGGTCTATAAACCAGGGCTCTGAAAATCTGCCCCGCCGCCCTCACAGGCCTGCAGTGAGAGCCCAGTGAAAGTCTGTGAGAGTGCTCTGGAAACTGTTGCCTAGGATGCTAATGGGAGCAAGCACCATCACCGAAATGAGTTGCAGCTGCAGGTCCCAGAGTGAAAGCCACAAGAGGGGATCCTGACAGCAGCAATAATAAACTGCAAACACCTACAGAGCACCTACTATGTGCCAGGCACTGCTTGCATCACCTAACCTGTATTAATGCACCAGACTCCCCCCCGGCCCCCCGCCCACCCAAAGCTCGATGACGTGGGGACTACTATTAACCCATTTTACAGATAAGGGGTAGCAACTCAAAGTCAAGTCTAGTGGGGCCTGGGGCAGGACGCGAGCCTCAGCAGCCCCCACGGTCTCTGACTTTAACTCCAGCCCAGGGCATTCCCTCCAATGCCCAGTGTGTATAACACAAACAGCAGCCACTGTCACTGTATGTGAGTGAGCACAGGACAGGCGCGTGGCCTTACCCAGCTTTCTGGCCAGACCGAAGTCGATGAGCTTGATTCTGGTGCCGGTCTTATTGACACACATGATGTTCTCGGGCTTGAGGTCCAGGTGGACGATGCCCTGTTTGTGGATGTACTCCACCCCCTCCGATATCTGCCTCATGTACTGGATGCACTCCCGCTCCGTCAGCTCGAAGTCCTCGTCAATGATGCGCTCGAACAGCTCACCCCCCGACACGCTGCGGGAGCAGAAGGGACAGTCAGAGCCCAGCGCCACGGGGCCCAGGCTGGCAGGGGGTCTGGCCAAGGGCAGGCTAGGGAAGGAGCAGCGGGGACAGGCAGGAAGGCCCAGGGTAGGAGGGGCTGGGCATTTCTGTGGCTTCCTCAGTTCCCGGCCCCTGCCCTGTTATGCTGGTCCCGGTTTCCACTGTGCCAGGAGGGCCGCCCAGTTTCCCTCTGGGGAGAACCCTGTTTGTGCCCACTAAGATGTTGGGGAACTCAGGGAAGCATCTGGGCTGGGCAGTTTCAGAGGTGATCATGAGCTGAAAGATTCAGACATAATCTCCTCAGCAAAAAGGGTAACCACCAGGCAGCCTCCCTTCCCGAATGACCACAGACACGGAAGGGCTCGTTCTTGTACCCAGCTGCGTCTTTTGGTCATAGGGAATTGAAGTTTGAAATACTCACAGCACCCATAGCATTTGTTTCACATAGCCAGAAACAGAAAAATATCTTCAATAATAAGGAGCCTCAGCACATTTCCTAAAATTCATCGACTGTAACCCATTCCCCATGCCTCCTCTGGCCAGGCCTATGGTATTGGTTACTCCTTCCAGCCATAACTAACTCGTCTTGCCTGTTCCCTCGCCCAGGCTGGAAGTGCAGTACATCCTCCTGCCTGGATAGACTTTGGATCCTGACCATGGAGTTTCTGGGGCCCACAGTGGGCATCTTCTACTAAGGACTGGCCCACAGGCTACAGCCAGCCAGCATATTGCCCTTCAGCGCAAATGCATGGCCTTGTCCCGAGTTACATGGGTCCTTTCTGTTCCCCTGTCCCAGCCCTCTGACCCACCTTCCTTCCTTGCTGCTCAGAAAGTTTAAAGCATCTCCCTGGTGACTTTTATAGCATCCAGACATCAGTAAGCTCCTTTCTGCAATGGCCTATATGTCCACCAGCTGAACGAGGCTGGGTAGGCTTTGTTCTGGGCCCATCCTCTTCCAAGGGCCTTCCCTCTTCTTTTGGGGGGATTGGGGGAGAGGAGGCATCTCTCCTCTGATGGGAGCCATCATGAAGAAGGGAAAAAGCTGAGTGTGGATCCTGTCCCTGCCTTTTACAAGCTGTGTGACCTTGGGCAAGTTACTTAACCTTTCTGAGCCCCGCTTTCCTTATCTGTCCCTACTTCATAGAGTTGTTAGGAGTGAAGGAACTTTTGTAAAGCATCATGCCTGACACGCAGTAGGTGCTCAGCACATATTAATTACCATTTCACAACCTGTGGTGAGTCAGGTGGATCTTGTCAGTGACCCTGAGGGAGGGACAGACAGGGGCGCAGCATGGGGTCCAGCACCGCACAGCCTGTGTGGGCCTCCATCACCAACACTGTCCGGGAGGGCCGAGCTGGGAAAGGTCAGTCTGTGCCAGTGGCCGCTGGGGGCGCTAGAACGGACGCTCTAAGCACCAACAGAGCAGGAGGTCCCCGGGCGGCCAGCAGGTGGCGCCTCCGTCCTCAAGCCCTCCATTTCTATTGCTCTGCTCCAAGTCAAACTTGAATTTCCATTCTCAGGTCTCCCTTGATCCTTAACCATCTCTGTGCCTCAATGTCCTCATCTGGAAGGTGCAGATAAAAACAGCACCACCTCACAGGGTTGCTGTGAAGACTGAGTGACTTAATATAGGTAAAGTGCTTAGAAGAGTGCCTGACATATAGTAAGTGTTCAATAATGTTAATTACCTTTTTTTTTTTTTTTTTTTTTAAAGAGCCAGTTGGGGCTCTTATTGAAAATACAGGCTCTCAAGCTCTTCCCGCTTGCAGATTCTGATTTAGAAACTCTTGGGAGGGCTCTGAGAATCCATATGTTCAATAAGCACCCCAGGTCATTCTTAGGATTGGGACAAGCTTGTGAAATTCACTGAGAAATTCAGCTGAGAAGTCACTCCTGATTTTCCAAGAAAGGCTCTTTCCATCCCTGGGTTCCCACAGTCTTGTCTGTCCTTTTTGTATCAGATCTGTCTTGGCTTAAAGTTGTTTATGAACATGTGTGGAAAAGGTCTGGCTCATCTCTAGAATTTTATTTATACCTCGCAATATCTGGCACTGACAAGGTGCCCGAAAATGTGTGCTTTTAAATGTAAAATATTCTGGAAAAGCAAGCAACCATTATTTGTGGTGCCCTTGGGAATGTCTGAGGCAATGAGCAGTAGAAATCTGAGCCATGGAGGTAATTACTACTGCTTTTCTAGAGGTAACTTATTCAGTATAAGTTTAAATAGGCTCAATCTATTCAAATATATTTAATGTATTTTGAAAGCTGTTCCTGTGGTCCATTTCCTAGGATGGAAGGGATTACATAAACAGGATTAATGGTTCTACCCAGGTTTCTCTTCAAAATACTCAAGACTATGGATGGAAAGAAGCTGCCACCCACAGAGATGGGCCAAGGGACAAGACTGGGCCAGAGGAAATGTATGCTTAATAAATGAACAGTGAGGAGCGCCTGGGTGGCTCAGTCGTTAAGCGGCTGCTTTCGGCTCAGGTCATGATCTCAGGGTCCTGGGATCGAGCCCCACATCGGGCTCCCTGCCCCTTGGGAGGCCTGCTTCTCCCTTGTGTTACCTCTCTCGCTGTGTCTCTCCCTGTCAAATAAATAAATAAAATCTTTAAAAAAATAAATAAACAAATAAATAAATGAACAGTGAGTAGGTGAGTGAGTGAGTGAATCCGACTAACAAGGCTACCTAATCCCAAGGGATCAAATTCACCGCCCCCCCCACCCCGCCCAAGTGTAGACCTTGGCCAGCCCTCACTTGCAGCCAAAAGATATGGTGTTTCAGCAAACTCCATACCCAGACCCTCTACTTCTTGTCTCTTGGCAGCCAGCTGGATATTTTTTGATCAATTTTGCCAATGGCAGCACAAAAGGGAGATGGGTAGTGGACGACCCAGCCTAAATTGTACTGCTTCAGTGCTCAGGGTCTCACCACCACCTGGAAGGGCCTGAGCGCTCCCAAACGACACGCCGAGATTTCAGGCCAGGGACCCTAGGGAACCCCTGTGTCTGGGCAACACTGCTAGATGGGGGCTTGTGGCTTGTCCCATCATCAGAGGTCAGAAAGGCTGAAGACACACACTGCTTCTGATTTCTCACTGTGTTGGAAGTGGCTGAACTGAAGGAGGAGACCCTGGAAGACATTTTCATTTTTCTACATCACCAGGCCTCATCCTTCTCTGAACCTCAGTACCTCCATCCAACAAGGGCAATGGCAAGTTGTACCACTGAACACCAGCCTTTGCCCTCGTGAGGCCAAGTCTGTCTAAGCTGGAAGGGCAGTACAGATGGGAGTGTGGATGGGCTCCTACTTCTTTGGTTGAGCTCCTATCAAGGGGCAAGCGCCTTACCCCAAGTGCAGCAGACTCGGCTGGCATCTGTGCCTGTCAGACTTGCTCCTGCCCACAGGGGAGGCGTGGGGAGGAGGGATGAAAGCCAGGCCAGCTGAAGCCTTCTTACGTTTTCTCTCAACATTTTTCCATCCAGCTTGCCAACTCCCAATTCCACGCTAAGTATGGTGTTCTACCCACTGGTGCGGCTGCCCAGCCTTACCCAGGCTTGGCTGCCTCCTACCCCCTCCCTGAACCCTCTCCCAAACTTGCCCAATGCTTAACTTCTAAACATATGACATTTCTTCACATGTCCCCACACGCCCACACTGCCTGGACCAAGCAACCTGTTCTAGAATAAACGCGAAGCACCGAGCCCACAGGGCTATGGTGAGGGTGTGATCAGTGAGGCCACAGACACGGGTTGCTCTTTCCTGCAAGTGGGGAGGTAAGCTCGAATTGGGGCCGGAAACAGATTCTAAGATACGAATGCAGATACTCTCTGAAGAGTTTACAGCTCCACAGAATTGCTGAATTTTAGAACCAAAAGGGAGTCTAATCCAAGTATGTCTCCTCGCTGGAAGAATTTAATAATTACAAAATCACAGCTCAGCGGTAACAGGACCTGACTCCAGGTTTCCTGAATAGGAGGGTTTTTGTTCCACAACACCTGGTTGTGTGTTAAAATGCTTGCCGAAAAATTTTAAGTGGGAACAAGACCACGACACAGAAAATGTCAATGTATCATACGACTAAGAATAAGTCCCAATTATAGAGCACTATGCCTGACTATGTGATTCCATTTAATCCCCACATTATTCATGAGGCAGCTTATATCCTCCTTTTACCAATAATAACACTAAGGATTGGCAAAGCTGAGTTACTTATTCAAGGCCACACAACAAGTAAGAGGCAGAGCTGGGATTGACGTGAGATTTATCAGACTCACTTTGTACTCTAAGTTTGTGCTTTTAACCCACTCTAGCTTTTCCAGATGTACATAAGCTGGAAGGAAACACACCAAAGCGATCACTGAGCCAGGGGAGAAAATCACACCTCAAGCCTGGGGAGGACTCACCTTCCTTGGGAAGGAAGGTGTTGAGAGAATCCTCTCCAAAGGACTAAGATCCCTGAAGCTCAGGACAAGCAAAGGATGGCCTGAAGGCAGTTTCACAAGATTTCTAAAAATTTCAAATGCACATACCCTTTGATCTAGCATAACCACACTTCTAAGAATGTATCCTACAGATGCGCACAGGTGTGTGTGAAAAGATGTATATACAAGGTTACAAACACGGCTTGTTTGGAAAAGCAAAGGCCTGGAAACCCGTCAACCTCCTATCAAAAGAAGACTGCTCCAGGAAACTGTAGTTTATGCATGCAAGCAAATCCCACGGAGCAGGGCAAATGAGGAAGCTCACCAGCCACTGAAATGTTCAGAGCCCTTCATATGAAGATGAACTGCTGCATGAAAAGAAGCAAAAATATAGAACAGTGGATATGAGATACCTTGGTGCTAAAAGGTGGGAAATATTTTTTTTTAATCTTTTTTTTTTTTTTAAAGATTTTATTTATTTATTTGAGAGAGAGAGAATGAGAGAGAGCACATGAGAGGGGGGAGGGTCGGAGGGAGAAGCAGACCCCCTGCAGAGCAGGGAGCCCGATGCGGGACTCGATCCAGGGACTCCAGGATCATGACCTGAGCCGAAGGCAGTCGCTTAACCAACTGAGCCACCCAGGTGCCCCGGGAAATATTTTTTTTTTTTAAATCACATATGCTTGTATTTTCATAACGAAACTTTGGAAGGATACAAACAAAACCTATAAAAATGGTTACTGATGTCAGCGGTGGAGGTAGAAACAGGGTAGATGAGGGACAGGGCTCGGAATGGAACTGTTTATTGTGCATGTTCTTACATTTTTTGATGTGATTGTTTCCCACTGACCACAAATTCTGATGAAAAAAAGGAAAGAAAACTGAAAAACACAGACCCCTCTGCAGAGGGCATCTGGCTTACTGAGGGGCTGTATGCGCATGTGTATTTGCATGTGTTTATGTGTGTGTGCAGGCGTGCATCTGTGCATGCGTGTGTGTGTGTGTGTGTATGCATGTGTGTGCGTGCCAACGGCTTGGGGGTGAGGCAAGTGGAGGAAACAGCGGATTCCAGGAAAGCCTTGGCTGGAGGTCCTCTGATCCATGCCCCTGTGCATGGACAAGCCAGCCCAGAAAGCACAACCCTCTGGTGAGAAGTCAAAGTACAAACAAGCACGGGATGGGGGCCTGCAGAGCCCAGCCCGAGACAGGAGCAAGGGTTACACCCGCACATCCCAAGCCCCCGGGCCTGGGCCCCTCTTCTTTTGAAGGCCATTCAGGAAGTTGCTCTGTCCCTCTCTTTCTCCTCCAAAGCCACCTCTAAGTCAATGCCCTTGAACGCAGCCGAGGAGCCTAGCGGTAACCTTGACACTTTCACAGGGAGTTGGGGGTGAAAAGGGGGCAGGGGTCCTCAGAGATCTGCCAATCTGCTATGGAAATGAGCAAGGGGCTGCAGTGGGCTGGTGGTCAGTGGGTGAGGGCCCCTCCTGTGTACAGATGTGCCGTTCTGAGGGGGCACCCCCCAGCCGCCGGGGCTGGGGAGGCTCTTCCACGCTGCGGCCTGACCTGTGGTGCTCCCCATCTTGGGGCAGTAGGGGCTTGGGTGTGGACAGTGGGGGTGACGCGTGAGGGGCTCCCAGGCCCATAGCAAACCACTCACATCTCCAGGACCATGACAATGTTGGCCTTTTCTTCGAAGGCATCCACACACTGGACCAGCTTGGGGTGGTGGAGGCAGTTCATGATGCTGATCTCCTGCCGGATATTCTCTTTCTCTTTTGCGGAATATGCCTTGAAGAATTTCCCTGCCCAGATTTTTCTAGTTTTCTTTTCTACGAGTCGAAAGACCTGTCCAAATTTCCCACTGCGAATGAAAGGAGGAGGAGAGAAAAGGCAAATTTAGCCGAGCTTTCCATTAAATTGGGGCTGACAAGTGATGGCCTACGGGAGAAATCTAGCCCACCTCTTTTTGTAAATAAAATGTTATTGGAACACAGCCACGCCCATGTGTGTGCATTTCACCCATGGCTGCTTTTGTGCTTCGCCGAAACCTCAACTATCCATCATCCGGCCCTTTATAGAAAAGTTGGCCAGCCCTGCTCTCGATCCTGAGGTACACCTCTAACCCAGACAACCTTACTCTCCCTCACCTGGCAACCTCGGCCCGTGCCTGACCTGCATCCCTGCCCAATCGCTGCTCAGGCTCACTACTCCGTCTGGGCTGTCATTTCCTTGGGCTGAGGCCTCTGTCTTGGCTGATGGACTTCTCTCTCCTTCGCCAAAGACAGACCCATGACGTTGGGTGGAGGAAGTCCTCCCCAGCTACAGAGAATTTCTGAGTGGTTGCCTTCCTTCTGCTCCAGTGTCCAGCACTGGTCCCCTGGAGACAGCCGAGGAAGGCCCTTGCTGTCCACGGCAGGAGAGGGGAGTGCGGTGGTGTTCCTCTGACCCAGCTCCTGCGGGCAGTGCGGTCTCCTTGTACTCAACTCTGATGAGGTTGGCGGCACCCCTTTATTTCCCAGAAACCTACTGGAAATCAAACCTGAGCCCCACCCCCTTGGCCTCCACCATGTGCTCCCCCAGGGATAGTTAGGGGGAGACAGACAGCCCTGGGGGCTGCTGCTGGAGGGGACGCTGCGGCCGACGAGGGCTCAAGGTTGGGGTGCCCGCCCTCCAGGGGACAGCCAGAGTCAACAGTGCGGTCCAGGTGCATAAAGTGAGCAGTGGTGAGCAGCTGTGCCTTTCAAGGCTGTGGGCTTCACGGATGCGCGAAAGATACGACTGCTGAACAGTGAGATGGCTCAGGCTTGACTGACTCCTGCCGGTGACCCGGACCCCGGTGCCTCGTTTGCTCGTGCGTGTGGTTGGAAGGCACGGGAAAGGAGGAGCTTGCTCAAGACTCTCGTGGAGCTGAGCCAGCGCTGCACCAGCAGTAACTAAGAGGGCCCTGGGTGGGGATGCCCTCATGGGGTGCTGGCTGGGTCCGCACCTCCTCTTCCTGCTGGGGGTCTCAGTGTGGGAAGCTGGCAAAACCCAGGAAAAGATGGGGAGACAGGGTGTGGAATCTAATGATGGGCTCTGTGCCACCCCAACCCTGGGGGCCCGAAAGATGCTCCCTGTTCCACTTACGAGCCTAGTCTCTCTTCGATGTCATAGAAGTCAGACACTTTTTGTTCAGTGTTGACGGTTACGTTCCGGTAGTTGATCTCAGGTTCCTTCTCATCTGTAGGGTAGGGGTGGGGTGGGTGTGAGCCATCAGATTCCTCTCTCGCCCCCCGCCACCCCTCGAGTCTACGTGAGGACAGGTGGCCAGCACTCACCATCATCTGACACCTCCACTTCGTCCTTCGGCTCTGGGGGGAGACAGGGAGGGACACAGAGGACACAGCGATTAGTAGCGAAAGCCCATCGAGAACAAAACATGCTGGGGGCCTCGGGAGACCTCAGCCTTCCTAGGCCCAGGACCACAAAGCCCAGAGCACTGGGAATGGCCAGGCAGTGGGTCAGTCCACACTGCCGCAGGGCCGTGGACACACCGGCAGGCCCTGGCCTCCTCACCCTATCCAGCAGCTTCTGCACCAGCTCTCACCTCCATCTCTTCCTCTGTAACCTCATGACCCCCTAGACATACCCTTCTTCACGGCGCTCCCAGGCTCTCCGACTTTCAGAACCTACACAAAACTGTGACAGCCCCTTTCTGCTCCGACTCAAAAGTCAGCAACTTAAATTGCTCCTAGCATCAAACCTATTTATCCATTTGATTAGATAATGGTACGTGGAGTTCCAGACATGTACCAGGTATCTTGCAAGTTATCATAGTTATATCAACAAGTACACAGAAAGCAGGATCTCTCCTTTCTTGGAGTTTATATTTAGTTGGGGAGGCAGAACTCCGTATACTTGAAATCCCCATTACAAGTGTTCTATAATCAAGCACATGACATTGCAGTACAAACTGAATATACAAGGCAGGATGTTGATACAAAATAGGGCAACTATAAGTCAGAGCAATTATTCTGGGAAGAAGTAGCCCTTGAATTGTGTCTTAAAGGAAATACCGGAATACAACGGGGAGGTGGAGGTGGGTGAACCACACAGTGAAACCAGCAGGTGTTTAAGAGGTATGACAAGAAGGGACATGAGCAGCCCACGTTGGCTGCTCACATGGATGTGTCTGAAGTGAATGGGGAAAGGCGTGAGGGGACAGTCAGGTGTCCATCCGAACACACCCACGTCAGAGCTCCAGGCTTTCCTTTGCCTAAGCTTAGCTTTGTCCCAGTGGAGCCACTATGGCTTCTTGACCTTGGCTCAGTGCCTTTCCCTTTCTGGGTCCCAGTTCCCTCATCGGTAGAAGGAGGGAGTTGTATTTTTAAGTGATTTCTAGTGTCCTTGGCTAGCCCTAGATGCCATGCTTTGTGATGTGCTTTGTGCTCTTTAGTCATGATGTGGGCTATGTGTCACAGACAGATGGAGACAAGGCAGGTTTCCTGAGGAGACAGAACAAAGACCTGAGCAAAGTCAGTGAGGGAGGACAGAGATTTTACAAGAGCTTGTGTGTGTGCGTGTGTGCGCGTGTGAATAAGACTTGGGGGAAAGGATGTGATAAGGGACAGCACTCATACCTATGGATAAGTCTCCCAGGAGCAAGAGAGGCTATGATTTGTTTAGAGTCCTTTTTTTTTTTTTTTTTAGTTTTTTAGTTTTTTTTTTAAGATTTTATTTATTTGAGAGAGAGAGAGAGCATGAGCAGGGTGGAGCGGCAGAGGGAGAGGGAGAAGCAGACTCTGTGCCGAGTGGGGAGCCTGACTCAGGGCTCCATCCCAGGACCCCGAGATCATGACCTGAGCTGAATGGATGGAGCCACCAAGGTACCCCTTGTTTAGAGTCCTTAAAATGCTGTTGAAGAAATGAAAAACTAAACATAAGTGGGACGGGGAAGAATATTCTGTCAAAGGAAGGCAAATGCCCTGGAACAATAAAAAGGGTAAGAGAGATGGGAACTCTCAGATTTTTTTTTTTAAAGATTTTATTTATTTATTTGCTAGAGAGAGAGAGAAAAGTGAGAGTACAAGCAGGGGAAGTGGCAGGCAGAGGGAGAAGCAGGCTCCCTGCTGAGCAGGGAGCCTGATGCGAGACTCGATCCCAGGACCCTGGGATCATGACCTGAGTCAAAGGCAGACGCTTAACCGACTGAGCCACCCAGGCGCCCCGGGAACTGTCAGATTAATGGTGGGGGTTTCACAGATAGCACCAGGACATGAGCCTAACTGATCAAGTCTTCTAAATCACACACTTGAGAGTGGAGAGCCCGGTTCCTCAGCCTACTGCTCTGGCCAACAGAATGCTGTCATGGGGGGCGGGGGGGGGGG
>NW_023270268.1:88056824-88103659 GCF_011800145.1 Mirounga leonina | reverse complement strand
GGGGGCGGGGGGGGGGGGGGGGGGGGGGGGGGGGGGGGGGGGGGCTGGGAAATGTGCACTGGCCACAAACAGGTATGACTACTCTGCCCTCAGCGGAGCCTGGGGTGTCCGCTGCTGAACTAGGGCTGTAAACACTTAAAAAGTCACAGCAGAGCTGGTGGGGGTATGGGAAGCCACTATAAGAAGAGCTGCCATGTGAAGATGAGCGGACAAGGTTAGGCCTCTCTGGTTGGGGAAAAAGGTCTAAAGCAGAGATGTTTTGTTTTGTTTTGTTTTGTTTTGGGAGGGAGAGGGAGAGAGTCTTAAGCAAGCTCTACTTTCAGCGCAGAGCCCAATGCGGGGCTCGATCCCAGGACCCTGAGATCATGACCTGAGCCAAAATCAAGAGCCAGACGCCCAACCAAATGAGACACCCAGGTCTCAGATACGGTTTTTTAACAATCGCAATGGCCAAGCGTGAGATTAAGGTTACAGACTTTTATCAACTAATCAATGCCGTAACTTGAGAGAACAATCTCATGTGGTGCCTCACACAGGAGGAAGGCTGAAGGCATACGGAACTCACATCTCCAGACGCACCATGAGAACGATATATAGGGGTCAGCGGGGGTTTAGGGCAGTTCGACAATGGCATTTCAGACAGGGCTTTAAGGGAAGCAAGGGGTTCAAGTCTGTCATGAAGGATGCTGTCACTGGCTGGGCCCTGGAGACCAAATACTAACAATCATAGCAACCTTTACTGTTGGGGAGGCCCAGCGTCCGGGCCCATGGTGGCCCCATATGGGAGAGTGTCCACCCGATGAGGTGTCCCCTTTTCCTTTTGTTCCCATGCCACTCATCCTGGTGTGGAATGAGCAGCGGGCCAAGAGAGAAAGTAGAAGGCAGGCTGTCTAGGCCTGGCATCTTTAGGAGGAACTGTCTGTACTTCCCTAGGGAGGGGGCACCAGCCATGGGGCTTTCCAACGGCCTGGCCCCCCAGGGGCATCTTGCAGGCAGCCCTGTAGGGGGCATGCAGTTCTAGAACTGGCCTCTCCCACTTACTTGCACACCAGTTAGAAGTTACAGAGCTGGCCTTCTGGTTCTTACTGCCAACACTGCATCCGCCCTTCACCTCTGGCTTTCTCCCTTGGCAATTAAGGTGCAGAAGGCTCTCCTGATGCTATGGTTATGGGGACCTAGATCATTCTCAGGGAAGTCACGCCCCTCTTTCTGACTCACTGTTCCACCACAACTTTTCCTCTGTTTGAAATAGACCAAGACTCCAGGCTGAGAGGTTTTCCTTCTTCCTTTTCCTTCTCGTTCTGCCTCCATTCTGTTTGGAGGGAGACATGGCCACAAGGAGAGGAGCGGGGTAGGAGTTGGGGAAAGGCCACAGTTCAATGAGCCAAGCCTTCAAAATAAAGGGCTGGGTGCCTGGGTGGCTCAGTCGTTAAGCGTCTGCCTTCGGCTCAGGTCATGGTCCCAGGGTCCTGGGATCGAGCCCCGCATCGGGCTCCCTACTCCGTGGGAAGCCTGCTTCTCCCTCTCTCACTCCCCCTGCTTGTGTTCCATCTCTCGCTGTGTCTCTGTCAAATAAATAAATAAAATCTTAAAAAAAAAAAAAAAAAAAGAAGAAAGGGCTTAGTAATGGGAGGGGTGACCACTTGATTTCCATCTTTCCACCACAGAAGGAGCTGAACTACAGCAGGAGGGACTTCAACAAGAGGTTTCCAAAACCTATTCAGAAAGAGCTGGGACATCCACGAGCTAAGCACAAGAACTATTTGGAAGATGGTTCTGAGCTATTTGTGCAAATAGATAAGTCTCATTCCCCTGGAACAGTGTTTGGGACAGGACCAGATGAGCCCTTGGGACCCTAACAGGGCATGCCTTAGGCAGCCCCCTGGACGGAGCTCTCCACGGCCGAGGGCTGATGCACGCCCAGTGGGCACTAGGTGGCACCCCAGCCCCAGAGAGGCCTCCGTAGCCCTGGACAGGTTGAGCAGCCCAGGGAGGCTGATCTCTATAGAGCCCTCAGGGGCTCCGCATCTCTAACTGCCCTCAGCCTTGCAAGGAAGCCTTAACTCTGCAAGAAGCCTTTCTCCCAGCTGTTTTGCTAACAACTATATATTCTAGAACAAATTAGGATTAGGAGCAAGGATGGAATGGATTGAAGAGTCAGAGCAGGGGTAGGGTGGGGCAGAGATGAAGGCCTGGCTGGGATGGGAGAGATGGGTGTCCTGGGGCAGTGGCTCTGTTTACCCAGGTTTGGGGAGACAGGGAGGGGAGCTAGCTGGGTTAGGGATCCTAGTGTGAGGGGTGGCTATGGCATAAGGAGGCCGCAGACGTGGGGTGGGGGGCGGACACACCGTGCTTTGTCCTGTACCACCCGGAACAGTGCCCAAACACAGGAGGGGTGCAGGGTACATTGCAGGGGTGAATGTAGGGTAGGGGACGGGGTGCTTAGCAGGGATAGAATGGGGAGGTCAGGATGAAGCGGAAAACCCAAGCTGCTAAGGCACAGGCAGGAGGGATACTGGGGGCAGTGGGGAAGGTGAGAGCCGCATTAGCTGGGCTTAGTGGAGGGAGGGTTTGTTGGCACTGCTGTTTTGATGACCACCACAGACCACTGGCTCCACAGAGAGGAGCCACCATAACCCCCTCTCTCATCCCTCCTCTACATGCACACGCATGCGTGCACACATGCAGTTCACACACGCGTGCATCCACACCCCCCTTCTCTGCGAGCCATTTCCCTTTTAAAGTAGAGACAGATGCCCTCCCTAGGTTATAACTAACAAGCATCTGACCAGTCCACAGGGGGCTTCACTTGGAACCCCCACCTCCCTCCACCCCACCCTCCCACCCCCTCCATCCTCTGCCCCTCAGGCCTAATGCTCCACAACTCTTCTGTCCTCCCCAGTAATCCAGTTGGGCCTGGAGGTGGGAGCAGCTTCCAGTCTGGAAGCCCTGGGTGGCCTGGACCCCTCCTCGGGCTGGCAGGCTATTTTTGCATTTCCTTTTGTTTGCTCCCAGCCAGGAGGGGCCCTAGGAGGAGAGTCTGAGGATCACAACAGGGGTTTGGCTTGGCTGCAGGGAGGAAGGGTGCAGGGAGGAAGGGAAGGGCCACCTGCCCAGAGCCCGGTGTAGCCCCTGGTCCCCACAGACTCTCCCTCCAGCCCTGGGAGCTGCTGTCGGGGCCTCCTGGGAGCCACACTTGCCACTCCCGTGGCCTCCAGTCCTCGGCATGGGGTTTATCAGGCCCTCTACAGTTTCTCCGGGTTTCTTCCATAGAGGACCTGGAAGCTTTCCTTTCCAGCTAAGGAACATCTTCTCACGGCCATGTTAGCTCTTTCCTTCTCACTTTTCGAGAGGTGGGGAGCTAAAAACATAAAACTAAGAGCCTGTCCTGGCGCTAACCTGCCTACTCCTCACTCTGCTCATTTCAAAGGGGGGGGGTCAAAGGGCAGCAGACGGCAGTTTTGTTACCCGGCTTCCCCAGCAGACATTTGTGAGCAGCTAGTGGGCAGGAGCCTGGGAGCCCAGGAGCCCAGGACAGCAGCAAGGAGGCCCAGCGGGGTGGCCCAGGGGCTGGGATCCACGCCTCCACGGCTCCCACATACCAGGGCTTGCTGGATAAAGTCCCCCAAGACAGGGCTGCACCCGCAACATTGTAAATCTGGTCTGTTTTCCACTGGCATCCTCCAATTTCTTTCTGGAGCCCTCATTTAATATGTAAGGTTTTAATATCTATTTTATATCTGATTTTCTCACCAAAGAAGGACATCAAGCTGTAATGGCCGTCCCATACTCATGATGCCTCTGGTCCCGCGGTGACTTCAGACTGGCCCTGTCCTTTGCTCTCCCCTCTCCTCTCCGCCTCACACCCTGAAGCTCTCCCTCTCCCGGTGCCCTTTCCCTTGGCGTCCCTCCTCCCTGCCCCCAATCTCTTCTCCACCTTGAATTCATGGCCCCCTTTTGCCTCTCTTCACATCAAACTTCCTGAAAAAGTATTCCACACTCTTGGCCTTTTCTTCTCCCACTTACTCCTTACCCCTGGGGCAACCATCTTCCACCCTGCAGAAATGCTCGCTCTCCAAGATGGCTGCGCCTCAAAGGGCTTTAGCCCTGAGTCTCATCTCTTTCTGTACTTAGAGCTAGCTGCTATTCCCTGAGCCCTCTCTGCACCTCACTCCTTCTGTGTTTCTTCCACACGGCTCCAGCTTCTCTTGGTGCTCTCCCCCTCATCCTTCCTTCCGTCTCCAGATATCTGCACTGACTTTCCTACCACCCTCTTGGTGACCTCACTGACGCCCATGGTTTCAATTATCAGCTCAACAGTGAAGATTCCCAGCTCTGTAGCTCTAACCTAAACCCTCTCCTGAGCTCTAGATCAACTGGTCAGTAGTCTGAAGACGCCTGGATCGCCTTCAGTCACCTCAATTACCCAGGAATGAAACCAGAACTTGTGTCTTCTCTGGGACTCCCTGCTGCCTAACTGCCAGTCCCTGGGATGCAGCCTGACGGCTCCCAAAGGAGTATAGGCTTCAGGTCAGGCAACTCGCCATTTACATTACATGCTCTGTGATCTTGGGCAAGTAGCTTCACCCCTGTAAACCTCATTTCTCCTATCTGTAAAATGGGGGTAATAATGGCAGCTACTTCACTGAGTTAGATGCATGAAATGATGCAGGTAAAGTGCTTACCACACTGTCAGCCCATAGCAAGTGCTTGATATATATTAGCCACCAAGAACTGCAAAAATAAATGGCTCTTAAATTTGTGTTCAGGGGTTCGTGGGTGGCTCAGTCAGTTAAGCGTCTACCTTCGGCTCAGGTCATGATCTCAGGGTCCTGGGATCCAGCCCTGCATTGGGATTCCTGCTCAGCGGGGTGGTTGTTTCTCTGTCTCTCTATTCCCCCACCCGCCCCCGCTCATGTTCTCTCTCATGTGTGTTCTCTCTCGCGTGTGCTCTCTCTTTCTCAAATAAATAAATTTTTTAAAAATCTTAAAAAAAAAAAAGCAGTGGATTTAAAAAAAAACAAAACAGAAAATTTCTGTTCAGTTACTCAAGCCAGGAGCTGGGAGTCATCCTCAACTCTTCTCATTTTTCCTTGAACTCTATGCAAAAAGCCGCTGAGAATGGTCAGTTCTCCCTGCCAAGGCCTTCATTCATGCCCTGACCATCCCTCGCCTGGACTACAGCACAGAGGTTCCACTGGTATCTCGCAGACTCCAGTGCCATCCCCACTCTTTTTGGGTGCTTCCCGAACTGTCACACTTCTGAATTCATGGGGGTAGATCAAGTTGAAGTGAGGGTTCAGAAAGGACCAGTGGTGTGGAGGGGCCGAGAGTGTGCATTTCCAGAAAGTGCCGGGATCCCAAGACTGCTGGTCCAGACCCCACTTTGGTTAGCAAAGCTCTATTCTTCCTCTAATTCTCTTTCTAAAAAAACAGATGTGATCATAACAATCCCCTGCCCAGAAATCTTTGATGAACTTCACAATGTTACCTAAACTGCCCTTCGGGGTTGCTTCCTCCTATTCTGTCTCACACAGCATATGCCCTGGCCACACACAAGCTTCTCACAATGCCATGCATTTCCATCACTTTGCACTTTCGCTGATGCTGCTTCCTCCGTGGGGAATGCCTCTCCTTATCTTCCCTGCTTCTTGGAAGCCCATCCCTTTTCCCAAGACTCCGCATAAGTGTCACCTCCTCTAGGAAGCCTTCCTCCACCTTCATGGCAAACTTACTCATGCTTTCTGCTGTGCCTCCTCCTCTCTTTGTTTACGCCACTATAATCACATGTATCCCATCTCATTATAGTTACTGTCTACTTGGCTGTCCTCCTAGTTAAATTTTAAGCCAGTTGTCTAATCTGTCTTTGTGTCCCAAGAACTTGACACCGAGTAGACAGTGAGATAGGAGTGCAAGAGAAGGAGGGAGGTGGGTGCAGGGGGAAGTCAAAACTTAAGTCCATCTGAGCGCCTGCCTGCCAGGACTGCGCTCCTGATTAACACACCATCGCCCCCTGGTGACAGTGTACCAAAATTGCTGGTCCAATGTCTTTGGAAGGGTCATAGGTACTTCTTTCAAAGGACAGATCAGCATCACCACCCTGGAAATCAAGATCCCCAAAGCCGCCACCAGCCATCATTGACGTCTTCTCAGTCCTCGGTACCCCTCTCAGTACAGGTTTCTACATACACAAGGTAAGCCATGCACACGTATTTCAAGCCAGCAATAAAGTGAAGGCAGCCTACCCTCTGGTTTTTCTCCCACCGCTGTGAGGTCAGACTCCTGGCTCGGCTCACTGGTTCCGTACACGTTGATGGCGCGCACACGGAATTTATACTCTCGGTCAGGCAGCAGGTCCTGGACGTTAAAAGAGGTGCTGCGGCATGTGGCTAGTTCCTTCCACGTTTTGTCCACCGAGTCCCAGATCTCGACACTGTAGGACTGCACAGCACTGCCCCCATCATATGAGGAGCCATACCAGGACAGGGTCAACGAGGCGCTGCGGACGTCAGAGGCGCAAGGCGTGCCGGCTGGGGGGTCTGGCTTGTCTGGGGACAGAGAAGCACATCACCCACGTCTTCAGAATTGCAGGGAAAGAACCTTTCTAGATTAGCATTGTCTTGGAGGAGAAGCCCAGAGAACCCGAGCTGACAGCCCTGGTCCTGGCTCTCCTCTCCTCACCTACACGGTCACACCTGTGCACAAATACACCTACGCAGAAAGCCCCACAAATACCTATCTGCTCAAAAAAAAAAAAAAACACCTCTTTTTTTTGGCTAGTTTTCCAGCCTACAAGTCATGATTTCCTGTACTTCGCCTCAGTCCTAAACATATTTCTCTGAGTAAACAGATCTAGGAAGCTGCCCAGAAGGCGTGGACTGCTTCCCATCAAAAATATGTTTTGAGAGAGAATCTAATGTGTGCGTGTGTGTCTGTCAGGCCCTAGGCCAGTGGCCTGTGACATAACGAGGGTCAGTCTCCACTTTCTCTGGGACTTAGGGAACGCCTGCCCCACGGAGAGGCAGAATAGCACAGTGAGCTCTGAAGTCAGACAGATCTGGGTTTGAACATGGCTCTGTCTCCCTTCACTACTTGTTAACCTCTCTGTGCCTCAGTTTCCTTGTCTGTAAGCAATGTGGATAACACTAGCAACTGGATCACAAGGCTGCTGTGAGAAGTTCCGAGAAAAGTGGCTGGTGTGCATAGTCATTACTATCATTATTGCAGGAGTTTATTTCTCACTTTATAATATGTAAAACATTACTTCTACCCTACCTCTTTTATTCCCATAGGACCAGGATAAAATGAGAAAGAATTTCAAAAGCAAACCACGGCAGCAAATCACAACCACCCCTGACTAAGGGCTGGAAAATGAGTGGAGGACACAAGCGAGAAGCAGCCCCTTTGGCTGGCTGCCTCCCTCGTCAGGCCAGTAACGCTGCTGGCTTCGAGGCAAATCACGCTAGCCTAGACTTTAGTGGGGTGATCGGGTTTTGCTGATTTTGCCGGTCGCTCCTCTGAACAAAATTCTCCTGTCTTTCAGATTTTGTTTTTAGAGGTGGTTGATTTAGCTACAGATACCAGTATTCAGTAACCTCCATCTCACACCCCCACAAGGCAGTCTGAGGTGTAGAGTTTCCCAAACTAGCAATTAAAACCATGCTTTTCACGCTATGTCATTTTATAAGCTATGTGACCTCGAGCGAATTCCTTAACTTCCAAGATTTCCAAACTTCCAGTTCGTCTTTTTATTGGGACAATGGTGCTAATATGCATCTACCTTGTAGGGGTTTTGTAAGCACCCAAGGAAGCAAACCCAGGTAAAGTACTTGACTCCTACTCTCCCTCCCTTCGGCAAGGTTGGAAAGCCAAAGAGAATTCTTGCAAATGACTTTGTGCAAACAGGGGAGGAAAAAAACATTCCGTTGGCTTGTGTACGTGTGTACCCACACTCACACACACGCACGCACACACGTATTTGTTCTCACCCCTCCCCCAGGCCCCGCGGCTTCTCCCTCCCGGCCGAGGACGCCTTGTCCGGAGACCGCCCGCCCGTCCCCGCGCAAGCCCAGCCTGGGCCTCGCGTGGAGTGTTTCTGGGATTGTGACAGAGCTACTTTTCACCACTGGCAGTCACTCTGGAGTCCTCCCGGGATGGAATCACTTTCGCTGGTTGTTTAAAGTGTTCTCTTAGAAAAACTATTTGTTCTGAAAGATGTATTGGTTTTTTTAGAAGTATTTCTGGTGTTGGCTAAGATGTTTATTACTCTCAAGTCTAGTGGAGGCAAGTACTTCAAGTCCTCTCAAGACCCGGCTAAGGAAGTTAAAAAAGCCCAAAGAGGGATGGAAGACAGACTCACTGCTCCCCCCAGGAAAACTGCCTGGGAAGTGTCTCATCGGGCACGTTTAGAGTCATGTAGGTTTATAAGACAAACGCACATACACTCCACAGACTGATTTTTCTCCTCTCTGTGTCGGTGAAGCTAACGCTGAGAAATGGGTATTGCAAAAGAGGTGCTATTTGTACCCTACCCTGTCTCCAGATGTCTCTTGGCTGAAAGGGTCAGAAAGACTGACGTATGATATATGTCACCCCCTGCAGCACAAGAGAAGATGCAAAATTTGGGGTGGGGGACTTTATAATTCCTAGCGAAGCTTCAGTGCTTTCAAGGAATTTGATTCCAAACTGAGGAGTTCAGACAAGGTTCAAGTCTAAGTCTAGGGGCCTGGAAGCGCCCACCTCCAGGCCTGCCCTTAGGGTAGGTCTACTCTTCCACTGACAAGAGCCTCACACAGAGGCTGCGCCAGCCAGGGACCGAAACCCTTGGAACAGAACAAACATCCTCAGAACAGGGGCCTGTGAGCCTCCCCGCCACACTAACGACACAGAGGCACTTGGGCTGGGACGGGGACCCTGGGCATGGCCCGGTGAAGGCAAAGCGGACTCGGTGTCTAGAACCCTAAGCTCCATGCTGCCTTGGAATTCTCCCATGGCTCCCTGGAGACTTGACTGTCACAATGGGAAGCGCTGAGTCTAAGGGAAAAGTCTCTGATGGCACCAGCCCCAGGATTTTCTGTTCAGTTCTGGGAAAATGGAGGCTCTCCTCTCTACTACCTCTCACTGGAGGTCTCATGTGCTGTGTGTCGTTATCTGTGGCCCACCTGGACCTCCCTTCACTGCACCGCAACACCAAGGAAAACTGGAAGCCAGTGCTTGCTATTTAAGCTCAGGGCAGCTTTTAGAGAAGGGCAGCGGGTGTGAGACGGCCCCACCCCCACCCCAGGGTCATCTACCTGGCCCTTGAAAGCTAAGGCACTTTGCTTGCTAAGAATACCCAGCTAGCCAGTGGCAGAGCCGAAAGGAGACTCCAAAACATCTCCAGAGCCTTGTTCCAGGGGACTGCTTTCTTACAGGCTATCAGGCAGAATAAGATCAAGAAGCATCTTGCTTAAACCCACGCCAAGCATCACAAAAGGAAATCTCCTGCCTTTAGAAATCCTGGGAGTTCCAAGCTCAGATAGTAGCTGGGGATTACTGGGTATTTGGAGATTCTCTCCACTTTGTTTTTGTCCTTTAAAGCTATGCAAAGTGACCTGTTTTTCTCCTGCTGGACAAGTTACTGGAAGGAATGCATCTGGGTTAGCTGCTCTCTGGGGCCCCTCCCTCCCCCCCCCCCCCGGACGCCCCCGCCCCCGCAGAGCAGGAAGGGCTGGTGTCGGCTGAGGCTCTCAGAACATCACAGACTCCTGTGCCGCCTTTTAAACCGTAAGCCTTTAAAATAGTTAAACATTGCTCATTCAAACTAACCCAGTGAAAGGCTACTTTTTATTACCATTTTAAAAATAGGAGTCATAGCCTAGATGAAAAGAAAATGGTATTTGAAAGGACAGACAAGAAGAGAGGTTTACTGCTAACCAGCAGAAGTTGTGTTAAGTCGGCCTTATTTAGCCGGCCTGCAAACGGATGCTTCCAAAGTGCTTGAAAAGTGCCTGGAGAAGCCCGAACAATTCCTATCTCATCCCCTTTGTATTTGACATCTACTTAATAAGCCCTGATCAGATCATGCACAGAGGCCCCCTAGAGACACGCAGGTAAATCTGGGCCTAATCCAGGTTTACTTTGGACTAATGCTAAATCCATGGGCTCTGAATGAATGTGGCTTTGCCGGATCCATCAATGCAAGTCCTCCTTTTATTGAGCAATTCTATTCTTAGCTCTATGAGGGGGAGACAGACAGAAAGCCCGTTCCCCTCCATTCCATTCCCCTCCCAGGACGGCATTTTACATGCTGCTCTTGCCAGCTGGCGGGCAGCCACGCCAATAGCCCTGTCAGCACTGGCCGAGGAGAATGAGAAACGAAACCATAAAAGGCCAGAACTGCAGCCCCGCGGTGGTGCTGGGGGAGGGGAGCTGGTGGCACTGCGGGGGCCAGCCAGAGTGGGGGCGGGGGCACTGGTCGCAGAAAAGCAGTTCAAAGGAGGTGACCCCCAGGTTCCCCAAGCTGGGGCAGATAAGAGAACACCAAGGAGAACTGGAAGCCAATGCTTGCTGACGGGGGGCGGGGGGGCCGCAGGGCCAAATCAATAGTTCAGGTACACGTCTGAATGTGTAGGCAAACTGGGTCACTAGCGCCGAGCCCCCAAATGTTCTTGACTCCTGGGGGAGAATTATTGAAATGAACATCTGGAGTCATCAAAGAGAGAAAGAATGAGAAAAAGTTGTCTCCTGTCTTTTTATAGATGAGAAACCTGTTCCCTGACCTGTCAGCACACTGGCCTTCCCAGATTTAAAACTCCTGATCTAAAGCAGAAAAAGAAAGGCGATCAGATCAGTAACCATCAGGCCAAAGGCCTTCACACACACAACCTCTGACGGCCCACAGATGCGTAGAGACACGGCCTGCTATCCATCTGCCCACTCCTTCCTCTGCTGTTCCTTTGCTGTCCTGAGCAGCTGCCATGTCAGGGCTCAATTGCTGAGCACAACCCACAGTGTGGGACCAGTTAGCAAGGTATTTTGACATTTCAGGAGAGAGTCCACCAGGGCATGAAAAACAGTGACTGGGATGGAGAGGAAGAAGTGAACTTGGAAAATCAGTCTGGAGAGAGACTCAACTCCATACTGCAGGAGGTGAGAAAAAGGAGTGGATGTAGGACTGGGAGGTCACAGTGACCTCAGAAGGGTGGTCCCAGCAGACTCATGGGGGTGGGAGGGAGGCCACAGGGAGGCGAGGAAGCAGAATCAAAGTGGAGACTGGCCACCTTCAGGGGGCATGGCCATGAAGACAGCGAGAGAGAGATGGTGGGGCAGGCAGAGCAAGACGGGATATTGCAGGCGTACACGCTCCTATGCGTTTGGCTGGGATGACAGAGCCCTGGCAACATTTACGGGAGAAGTAGAGAGGTGAAGACGAGAGAGGGGGGCACAGATATGCAGACACCTGTAGGTGCGGGACACGAAGTGGTGCAGGTTCATGCCTGCCACCTCCTACTTCTCAGGGAAGCCAGAGGCCAGGGCCTGCAGGGTGACAAGTGATCACAGAGACTCAGAGAGGACACTGAGCCGACTGACGCCTCCACCTGGACACCGGCAGAGCCCAGCACTGAGTCTGCAGGTCGTGATCTTCTGCCCGCGGTGCCCCCAGAACCAGGCGCAGGAGCAGGGCAGTGGAAGGCAGCACTAGTTGAAGGCAAGGATTGGCAAGGGGACTGAGTGGTGGGGGAGAGGGAGGGAGTGGACCCCAGGGACAGGGAGTGAAGGTGCCGGAAGAATGGGTCTGGAGTAGTGCAGCTCAGGGTTTCCAAAGGCTTGAAACAGAGAAGCCAGGAGGGGATTCATAGGAACAGGAAAACACTGTAGGGTGGGCGGCAGGGTCTGGGCTTCTCCAGAAGCGTGAAGCCCTGCCAGAGAGAGGGGGCAGGGAGAGGGAACACGGGAGCGTGAGAGGCTGTGGGCAGGGTGCCGAAGGAGTAGGCCCCAGGGAGATGAAGCCCTGAGGCCCCCAGTCCTGCTAGGGGCCTCTGCCTGCTGTGTCCTCTGACCCCCAGGCCACCCCGTCCCCAGACTCACCCACGACAGTGAGGTTGACCTGGGCCTGCCGGCTGCCCAGCTTGTTCTCCACCACCAGAGTGTAGCAGCCACAGTGTTCGTGGCGCGTGGCCAGGATGGTGAGCCTACTGCCATTCTCGCTGTTCTCCACCTTGATGTGCTCGCTCTCCTGGATCTGGGGGCAGAGAGTGGGGCAGGCGCTGCAGACTTGAGCCAGGAAAGGAGGAGGGCTCCGACCTCCACTCCCCACCCTTAGGGAATGCTGTTGGACAAGCGGTATGGGGCTCTGTCTTGTCTGGACTCTGGGCTTCCCCTTAAGGCCCCTCCTCTCCTGCGCCCAAAGCCAAGCCTCCCTGAGGTGGTCCAGATCTGGGGCGAGCAGGGAGGGCGCTGAGCAGGGCCTGGCAGATGAGCTCTGTCTGCACTTGCTGCCCCAGACCAGAGCTGAGGAGGGTCCCATATCTCAGACACGTCTGAGCAGAGTCCCTTACAAAGGCCACCCCAGAGTGTTCTGACCTCTTCTGTGCTAATACTGGAACCGCTAGCCACATGTGGCTACTTAAATTGTAATTAACTAAGTGAAATAGACCAAATATCCATCAACTGATGAATGGATAAACAAACTGTGGCATATCCAGACAATAGAATGTTATTCGACCACAAAAAGAATGAAGTACTGATTTACGCTACAACAAGAATACATACTATATGGTTCCATTTATATGAACTGCTCCGAATAGGCAAATCCACAGAGACAGAAAGTAAGTTAGTGGTTGCCAGGGCCTGGGGAAAAGGGAGGAATGGCTGCTAATGGGTCCAGGGTTTCTTTTTGGGGTGATGGAAATGTTCCCGAATTAGATCATTGTTTTGGTTACACAACTGGTGAATATATTGAAAACCACTGAATTGTACATGTTAAAAGGTCAAAGTTTATGGTGTCTGAATGTTATGGTGTATATAACAAAGCTGTTATAACGATTTTTATTAATCACAATTTAATTGATTGTACTAGTCACACTTCAAGTGCTCAGTAGCCACATATGGTGGTGGCTACCATATTGGATAATGGATACAGAACATATCCATCACCAGAGAAAGTTCTTTTGTCCCCAAAGGGGACCTGGCCAAATGTCTCTGAAAAGGGAGAGATTACATCTTCCTTCAGACACCACCAGGCCAGACAGAGCAGAGAGCAAGCATCCTTTGGGACGATAAGGCAGGCTTCTCAGCTTCATCTTTTGAGACCAGTCCTCCATTCCTCCCTGGTACTAGCCTCCCATCTGGGCCTTAGGACAATTTGAATGGTTTGGAAATAGAACAGCAGAGAACTCAGAAGAAATCTTCACATCCTCTGCAAAGTTCCTGATTCAGTGCCAGCCACTGTCTGGGACCTTTGTCGATCACATGTAAGAGGCACACATTACCAATATGGGCTCAGTGGAACGGGTGGGCTCCCCATGTCCCTTTAAGCTGGTTGTTCAGAAAGTCAGACATTTCTTTCATAGGATCATTATTAGAAATGGTATATTTCTGGGCCAGTAAGCCAAGGTTCTATTTAATGTACAATTTACGTATCCAAATACTCGGATTCACTTTTATCCCTTCAGCACGTGGTAAGTTGAAGTTGTTACCACAGATAGGATTCAGTGGGCTAGCCCAGAATCACAGAAGGCTCACAGAATCTGAGAGGTCCTTTAGGTCACTGGTTCTATTTTCCTGACTCTGAGTAGAATTCTAGACTAAAATATCAAAATCAGGTGGGGGGCAGGCATGGTTTCCTTTTTTTCCTTCATACTGTTCTCTGTCACACAGATGGTCTGTAAAGCAGGTATTAATATTCGGAAGCAAAGGTTATTAACAACTCAGATGTGGGGGCCATTTCTAAGGCCCGGCTGATCAAAACGATGCTGCCGCCATGACAGCATTTCTCATCCCCTTCGGCCCAGGGGCTGGGAGGGTCATTCTCGGGCCACTCCCCTCCCTCACTGACCTGCTTTCGGAACTTCATCCAAGTACAGGTGATGGGCTGGGTGCCTGCCACTTTACCAAACAGCTCCACGGACTCTCCTGCGCGCACCTTTTGGTCCTCAGGAAACTGGATGATCTGAGGGGGCATGGCTGAGAGAGGACAAGTGACAAAGTGAGCAATGAGGAAGGAGCCTCGGACAGACTGATCTCACTCAGTGCTGCTGTCCACACTGGTCTGTTCCTCTCTCACCTTCTAGAGCCTTCAGGGTAACACTGAGGACAGCGGCCACTGCTCCAGAATGTCTAATCTCATGGGCCTGCTAGGTTGGTTCATGTCTTTATTTGGATTCTTCCAAAATGGCCCACACAATTTACATGGCATAATTTTCCATGTGTCAATTGCTCTGGAATTTGCATCTTACCCCAATCTACCTGCTAACTCCTTTAATTTTTTAAATGATTTTATTTATTTATTTGACAGAGAGAGAGAGAGCAAGCGAGAGAGAGAGAGAGAGCCAGAGAGCACAAGCAGGGGGAACAGCAGAAGATGTAGGAGAAGCAGGCTCCCCGCTGAGCAGGGAGCCCGACACCCAGGGAGCTTGATCCCAGGACCCTGAGATCATGACCTGAGTTGAAGGCAGACGCTTAACCAACTGAGCCACCCAGGTGCCCCCTGCTAACTCCTTTATTAATTAAGCAGCACCTTGCCTTCGAACCATCAGGTTACCCTGGCTGACAGGTTCAATAGGGTTCATGTCCTCAAATGTCTTTCACTGGGAAACAGACAAGGCTCTATATGACAAGGACATACAGAATAGAGCATTAAGACAGCACAGAGTAGATCACCTCCTTAAATGGCAGCGTGGAGGGCAGAGGGTTAGGCAGAATTTCACAGAAGGGATAGGAACGTCACTCATACTATGTGATGCCATATGATGTCCCTACAGCTAGGGACACTACAGGGGAAGCAGGAGAAAAGACAAGTAGTGAGACAGGGTAGGGTACTAGGCTGTGCAGAGGCTCTTGGGGAAAGTTTGGTCTGAATAATGCAGAGCTTGAATCAGGGAGGGGCAGTGGTGGTCTCCTGGGACCCTATACCAGTGCTCAGTCTAGCTGGGCAAAGGAAAAACCCCTCATGGCAGATGACTCTTGCCCCCAAATGCTCCTGGTGGCCAATTACCTGCCTTCGGAGGTGTCTTGGGGGCGGGTTTCTTTTTCACAGTTGCATCACCTGAAAAAGAGACATTCACAGGTTATTTTCTGTCAGTCTGGCTTTTCACAAAGCTCCCGAATCCTAGGAGCCTTGCCCGCTGCCCCTGCCCCAGGCAGAGCCCTCACTTGAATGTGTTTTTCAGGAGATCTTGCACTCCTGCATAGACAACCTCACAACTGAGTGAATATCAGTTCTCAGAGTGGGGGAGGAGGCCCTCTGTAAGGGTTTCTGGAGCCTCCATTGAGATAAAAACTCAAAAATGCTTGAGTCTCCGTTGTCCATTTCAACGATGATAACTCCACACTCAGTAACTATTCTCTCACCCGAACTTCAGGAAACTCAGACAGGAAATTATGTCAGACAAACCATCTAAAATTAGCCTTTCATGGGCACCTGGGTGGCTCAGTTGTTAAGCGTCTGCCTTCGGCTCAGGTCATGATCCCAGGGTCCTGGGATCGAGCCCCGCGTCGGGCTCCCTGCTCCACGGGAAGCCTGCTTCTCCCTCTCCCACCCACCCTGCTTGTGTTCCCTCTCTCGCTATCTCTCTGTCAAATAAATAAATAAAATCTTAAAAAATAATAATAATAAATAAATAAAATAAAATAAAATTAGCCTTTGGTGTGGATCCAAGGGTCTCAGGCTTCCTTTGGGTCACAGACTGTGGACTAGTGGCTTTCATTTTTTTTGTGTTTGCTGAATGGATCAATGAATGAATGACTAAATGAATGAACCCACCAGTCTCTTCTATTCCTACTCCATTCCTTCCACTTTCTCCAAGTAACTCAAATAAGAAAAATGACCCAAACAGACCAATTTCACAGCACAAACCTATTCATTTGGCTAAACAACAATATGATGAATACCAAAAATACCCTCAGCGATTTTCATGGCTTGTTTTCATCTTTCTTGCAGGTCTTTAATCAAAACCTATTTATCCAGGTGGAATGAGAATCTATGCACACACAAATATCTGTATGTGAATGGTTATGGTGGCTGTATTTGTGATTGCCAAAAGCTAGAATTTATCCAATTGTCCCCCAACTGGAGAATGGATGACCTATGGTATAGTTAAACAATGAAATACTACTTATCAAGAAAAAGGAACAAACTACTGATACACAGAACATAGATGAATCTCAATGACTCATCTTTCTCTAAGAGAGGCCAGACTCAAAAGGCTACGAACTGTATAATTCTATTTCTATGCCTCATTCTGGAAAAGGCAAAACTATAGGGGCAGAGAACAGATTAGCCGGGGGTGGGGACAGGTGGTGACCGTTAAGGGCACAAAGACATGTTTTAAGGTGGGGGAACCGTATTTTGATTATGGCACTAGTTATATGACTATATGCAGCTGTCAAAATTCACAGAACTGTGTCCTAGAAAGGGTGAACTTTACTGTATATAAGTTATACCTTAATACAAAAAAATGGGAGTCACTTAACCAATGAGATCTTCCCTGACCACTCTATACCAAATAGCAACCCCCTGCCCCCAGCTCTTCTCATCTCCCTTACCCCCACTTTATCATCCCCCCCCCATGGCACTTAGCACCATATAACAAACTATATATTTACTTGTTTATTTACTGTCTGCCCTTCCCCTATGTCTAAAGCAAAAGGTTTTCGAGGGCAGGGACTTTTTCTTTTTTGCTCACTGCTGTATACTCAGTGTGCCTGGGACAGAGGAGGCACTTGGTAACTATTTATTGAAGGAATAAGCAGTGGTAACGTTAGCAATTATTCACCCACAAAGCTTCACCTCTGCAGATTACGGAGAAGCAGCCCTGTGTCCTGGCTTGGACATTGCTGTGTGCCCACAGGCAAGTCAGCTGACTTTGCGGATTATCAGCTGCGCATCTGTAAAACAGAGAGCGCGGCTACCCACCTGAGAGCCACGCAAGGACTGTGTGAGGAGGTGATTTCTGAGATCACAGAGCTGATGACTACCAGGCCTGTGGTAAAGCCCAGGGTGAGGCCCGCTTCCACCAAATGCACCCTGGCTTGTCACCGTTATCGATCCGCCTGTCCATCTCACCGAAACTTACTGAGGGCCTGCTGTGTGCCAGGCAAATGCCAGTCAGCACACACCCCTAACCTGGGAACTGAGAGGAAAACCACACACATGTAAGAAATCAGAGCTCGTCCTCAAGGGCTTAAATGTCAAGGCGTGTGGCCCACAGGAAAGGCTTTTTTTTTTTCCTTTTGTCATAAAGGATATTGATAGGACAACTGGCAAAATTTGCATAAGGTCAATAAATTAGATGATTGTATTGTATCAATGTTAATTTCATGTTTTGATCACCAAACTGTGGTTTTTACAAAGGACTGTCCTTGTTTTTAGGAAATATACACTGAAGTATTTGAGTGTTGAGGATACCATGTGTGCAACTTACTTTCAAACTACTCATAAAAATTATATGTACAAATATGTATATTAGTGCATATGTGTGTGTAGAGAGGTAGAGGGAAGGAGAAAGGGAAAAAGCGAGGGAGAAAAAATACATGATAAAGCAAACATGGTAAAATGCTGATATTTAAGGAATCAGAGCAAAGGGTATACAAGAATTATTTGTACTATTTTTGCAACTTTAAGTCTGAGATTATTTCAAAATAAAAGTTAAATAGGAAGTTTTTTTAAAAGGTTTTATCCAGGGGTGCCTGGGTGGCTCAGTCGGTTAAGCATCTATCTGCCTTTTGCTCAGGTCATGATCCCAGGGTCCTGGGATTGAGCCCTGCATTGGGCTCCCTGCTCAGTGGGGAGCCTGCTTCTCCCTCTCCCTCTGCCTGCTATTCCCCCTGCTTGTGCTCTCTCTGTCAAGTAAATAAATAAAATCTTAAAATAAAAATAAAAAATAAATAAATAAAAGGTTTTATCCAGGGGGCACCTAACTGGCTCGCTCAATCCTTAGAGCATGCGACTCGTGATCTTGGGTGGTAAGTTCAAGCCCTACGCTGGGTGTAGAGCCTACCTAAAAAAAAAGAAAAAAAGAAAAAAAAAGTTTTATCCAGACAACACGATTAGGTTGTTCAAATGAAGGAGAAAGAGCATGCACTGTGGGCTGAGGGGATGACTAGGCAGGGATCGATGGTGGGACACAGGACGGAACTCAAGGCTACAAACAACTGAACTGGAGACAGAAAGGCCCCATGGTTCAGGAACAGAGAGTGGCTTGAGTTGAGGATCACGGTGATGTTTGGTGGAGGCTGTCCAGAGTGCGGGGCTGGGATTAGAGAACAGCGGTATGAAGGCAGTGTGACAATTTAAATTAAGGAAAATAAAAAATTCAGCCCCTCGGTCATAGTAGTCAGGTTTCAAGTGCTCGATAGCCACACGGGGCTCGTGGCTACCATACTGCACAGACACAGAACATCGCTGTCCTCACAGTGCTGGTCTAGAATCCCAAGTCTGAGAGTTAGGTCTTTGTCCACAGTGAACAGGGAGTCCTCACGCAAACAGCAGTCCAGCTGGGCTTGAGGACCCCTGGAGGTCTCCTCACCTCCTGGGGACAAGGCTATCCAATTCAGAGGCTACTGCCATCCTTTGGGAAAGAAGTGATCAAGGTCCAACCTTGGTAAAGGCAGCAAAAAAGAAAACACAAATAAGAGACAGAAGAAAAGTTAAAACAATTAGGGGCTGAAGGGAGGTATAAAGATTCCTTAGAGATTTCTGGCTTGGATAAATGGGGAAAATCGTAGTGACAGAACACAGAACTTGGGAGTGAAAGAGGAGGCATTTAGCTTGGTCCGAGTGAATGTGGTAGATGAAAGAATTAAACCCGCTTGTAGGCTAGAAGCCCCGGATCAGAATTCTAGAGGGAGGCTGGCGGAGATTGGAAGTGAAAGACTCCAGAATCAAACACGTAATCATAATGGAAACTGTGAGGATGGGTCAGTTCTTTGGGGGAAAGAATGCAGTGCAAGATGGGAAGGGGCCAGGGTCTGATCCCAGGCGATGCCCATGGTGAGGTGCTTGGATGAAGGAGAGGGCTGTGGACCTCAGCAGATGGAAGGAGGACTGTTCCTGCAAGCAAGGGTGGAGGAGAACGGGCCCGGGGGATGTGGGCGTCAGGTATGACGAGCGCTGAGCGACGGGGTGAAGTGTGAGAGGGCAGGTTCCATGAGATGGTGGGGTCAGAAGTCACTTCAGAGGAGATTCTCAAGGAAACAGGTAGGGAGTCAACTAACCTGACACGAGTTCTGGGGTTGAAGGGACAAGGAGAAACAGGGTGACAGAAGAAGAAATGTCAAGCAAGGTTTCTTCCCAGGTGAGAGAGGAGTACAGGTTTGAAAGCAGAAGGAGAGGGAGAGCCCCAAGATGGAACAGCATGGGAAAGCCCTTAGAAGCGGGTACCAGATGGGTTCTGGAACAGGAGGCTGAGCCACGAAGCCCCTCCCTTCTTCATCTAGGGCTGCTGGGAAGGGACAGGCCCTCCAGGGACGCTGAAGGGCTGGTACCACAGCCAGGATCTGACCTCCTGTGGAGAGCGAAAGCCATCTGTTCAGAGGAGCTGTGTGGGGTTGCTGTTACTCGCTGAGCTGCATCCCCCCACAATTTTTATGTTGAAACTCTAGACTCCCAGTACCTCAGAATATGACCATATTTGGAGATACGGGCTTTAAAGAGGTAATTAAGTTATGGTGAAGCCATGGGGCAGGGGTCCTAATCCAAATGGACCGGTGTCCTTAAAAGAAGAGAAAATTTGGACACGCAGAGACACCGGGGTACATGCACAGAGAAAAGGCCACGTGAGGACACAGTGATAAAGTGCCCATCTGCAAGGCAAGGAGAGAGGCCTCAGAAGCAACCAAGTGTGCCAACACGCTGCACTTGGACTTCAGCCCCCAGAACCGTGAGACAATACACTTCGGTTGGGCAAGCCCCCAGTCTGTGGTATTTTGTTGTGGCAGCCGTAGGGATGGACGCAGCTGTGGATGGGCTCTGGAGGCTGGGAAGGAGCGCGACAGGCCTGGAATGGTGGGCCAAGAGCAAACAAGGAGGACGATGGCAGCACAGCATGAAATCACACGACCCCAAAGTCCCACTCTACGCTATTCTTGGCAGCCCCAGTAAACCTACATGGTTAGAAGTAGAGCCCGAACTAGTCTCTTATCTTCTTGTGTCACCGTTAAATGGATCGAGGGCCAAAATTTTATGTTTGTTCTATACATTTGCATCTTCCTCTGTTTGCATTGGTTAGCATTTGAAGCTGGTTTGGTTCCTATTAGTAAAGACAGTTTTAAATGTTAATGAAGTTCTGTATCCTCTGCCATACATATTTTATACAAGCATCTGCTGAAATCCATTAACTGTGTTCAGGGCTTAGAAGAACATACTTCATGGGTCGGAAAGCAGAATCCCGATTCTAAAACCTGGTTTCTCACAGAGAGCTGGACTCAGTGCCTGTGGTGTCTAAACCACGATCTCATCGTCCTTTTCCCCATTGGGTTCTTTCCCCAACAAAACACCAGCCAGCAGGGCACCTCACATTGTTTCCAGGTCATGAAAAAGGAGATAGATTCCTAGGTGATTCATCAGGCTCATAAAAACCAGATGTGGCCAAGGTAGAAACAGGACCCGAGCCTCCTGTTGCCTCTACTCCAGCTCACTCTCTACTCCATCCCCAAATCCAGGCCCTCGAGACTCTTCTCTGTCCCCTTGCAGAAAGGCAGCGGGCACGGGCTCTGGAGCTGGGCTTGGGTTTAGTTACTGCCCTGTCGCTCCCTGAGCTGTGTGACGTAAAGCATGTCACTTAGCCTTTCAGAGCTTTAGTTCCCTCACTCACAAAATGTGAAGGGGAGAAGGAAAATTTGTTGTAAAGCATTAAGCTACGTTGTAAAGAAGGTATCGTACAGAGAGCATGCTCTAATACCAGCCCCCCACCCCAGTCACCCCTCTTCCCCAGACGGATCCCCAGGGGACTTCTCTGTTCATTCCTTCACCTATTCATATGTCACACTGTGTCAGCTGAGCTCTGTACCTACATGACATCGTTCATGCTGCTCCTGGAGCTCCTTCTCCCAGTGCAAGTCCTCAGTGGAGGTAACACTCCTGCTGGTCCAGATGCTAAAACTCTCAGCTCTCCTTGGGTTACTAACTAGTTTCCTCTACTCTGCAGTCACCCATCTTATTGTCTTATTATTAATGTCAGCCCTGTGTCTCTCATTCCCTTCTCCAACACCTTACACGTTTGCACCAGCCATTGCCAGAGAGGAATATCCTAGAAGGAAAATAAAATCCAATGATCTTTGCAAATCCCGTGGCAGCTATTGGCCACATGGTCAGGCTAGCAGCTAATATCCTCCCACTGCCTGCCCCTTGGTCCGTCCCTCTGAGGAGGAGCTCAGTCCTTTTGCCCAGAGGGTCAGCCCCAGGCAGCAATTCTTCCTGGCCTAGCTCTGCTCCCCAAACTTGGATGCCCTTGGGGTACTTTGCTCACTGCTGCTCTCAGAGTGCCTCTTTTTATCCCTCTCTCTCATTTTAGCTGGAGCCCAGGCCTCTCTCCTCAGCCCACCTATACGTCCCATTACCTGACCGTCCCCTCCCCTGGCATATAGTGCAAGCCCAACGTGCAAAAGCAGATCAAGGATTTTTTCCCCAAACCTGCTGCTTGCCCCTCCCAAGGCCCCCTTCCTACCATCTCCTGTCACTAACATTGGTCAATTCCACCCACTAAATACCTCCTTGGTCTGCCATTTTCCACATCCCCACTGTCACTATTCTAGTCCCAACTGTACCACCTCTTCGGCCTCTGGGCCCCTGTTCCCGCCCTAATACAGCCATCATTCCGAGGCCATCAGTTCACTGTTTAAACCTCTCCAATGTCAGCCACTGCCACTGAAGATTGAGTCCAACTCATCTTACAAGGGCCTTCGAGATCCGTCCCCAGCCCTCATCCCATCTTCTTTCTTACTCTTCCCTCTTGGGGAACTCAGTCACCCAGGCCCTTGATGCTCAATGTCAGTGGTTTTCCAAATTGAGTGTGCATTATGAACTCCTGGGAAATTTGCTAGAAATACAGTTCCTGGCTGTCTGGGGCATGCTGACGCTGCTGGGCCCTGCCTCACCCTTTGGAGGGGGCTGTTCTATCCCCCACACCCAATGTCTTTCTGTTTCTGTAGCACCAGCCTTCTGCCTTCAGCTCTTCTGCCACCTCTGGTACCTTCTTCCAGCAGCTTGCAGCTCACGCCTCACTACTGCCTGGCTGGGCTCCATACCCCTTCGAGGTGGTCATATGTCAGCACTCACCAGAGGCATCATAACTGCAGAAACCCACGGCCAACACGCATACACCACAGCAAGCTTCCTGGGCACAGGAACAGGGCCCATTTTGTTCACCTTTTGTACCCCCAGTGCCTAGCACGGTACCTGGCACATGCTTGGAAAGCTATTAAAGGAATGAGCGGAGCCCCTGGGGATCTCTGTTAACCTGGGAGTGCTCCAGAACACTCCACCCCAGCCCTGTGACCCTGATCCTGGGAGATAAAGCCCTGGAGCTTGAGTCCCTGTGCGATTTCCCATGAGAAGGAGCTGCCTCCTTGCTCTGTCACCAACTACACCAAAGCTGTTGTCGGGTGCTGAGCCTTCTACTCTAAAGAGGAGACTGAGGCTGGAAGAGGTGAAGCAGCCCAGTGAAAACATCATGAATCAAAGCCTGACCCTGGAAGCCTGCTGGGAAATCGGGGGCAGGGCTGGGGAGGGTGGCCTCCTGTCTGAGCAACCCACGGATTGCTTCTGCCCCAGCCTGCCCAAGCCCTGACTGACTCCTTGCCTGGTGAGCCTTCCTTCTGCCCCGGCATGGGGGAGGAGGTCAGTGTCCACAGAAGCTTCCAGACTGCTCAGTCTGAAGGCACAGGAGGCCTCTCCCATGAACCAGCAGGGCAGAAGACCTGAGCAAGCACTTGGGAGATATGTACAGAGGCTGAGGGTGGGTCTCTCAGCGTCAAAAGGGTCTGAGACAATGGAAAGCAAAGGAAAATTAGGGAGGTAGCACCAACAGCTTCGGGTACACGGAGGTCCCTGGATGTCTGCTTCTCTGGGGACATTTCCCTTTTTCGGTAGTTAACTAAAAATAGACATCAAACCCTTTGCAATTCCCCAAATCAGCATTAACTTTCTACTGCAGGCTTCTGAAGGTGACTCAGGCTGGGTGAAGTATGGAGGGCGCACTCACACACAGGGCTGTGCAGGGAAGGAGGGTGGCTGTGGGGACCGGAGGAGGGAAGGCTGCATCCCACTGCCCTGTGCTCGGGCAGACGCAGGGCCCTGGGACAACCCCCAACACTTCCCCATTGCTGGCACACACGGGGCCCCTTCCAGGATGTCCTTCTAGACAGACCTGTGGAGGATTATTGGTCATTTCCCCAGAATTAACATCCCCTCATAGGAAATGCTGTCATACAAGAAGATTCCAGAGGAACACTGCTCTTCTTTGTCATTGCAAACACTCATCCCCCAGCCCCCAGGACACAGGAGGCCAGGATGGTTGTGCAAGAGGCACCTGGCATGGCCAGGAAGGCAGCACCAGCGTCCTCCCTGGGGAGGACTCATCCTCCCACTTCACGGGATCACGGGACAGGGGAAGACTGGGGAAGGAGAGGAGGGGGAAGTCACAGGGTCCCATGCGTGGCAGGGTGGGGGGTGACTTTAGGCATTATCCCTCCTCACGGAGCAACACTTGGGTAGAGAGACCCTGGGAGTTGGTACCAGCTTTCAAAGGCATTTGTGGAGATACCCCAGTTTTTCTTCCAGGATCCCAGTGTCAAGCAAATCTTGATGCCAAATCTCAACCCGTCTAGCATTTCCTTCTAGCTCTTTGAATCCTATCGTGACTTAACATTCCCCATGACTTCAAGAGAATATTTAAAAGAAAGATGTGATCCTGGGGGAATCTTTCAGGAAACCTGGGCACTACTTCGGACATCCAAAGATGCTTTCAAGTTGACGTGACTTTTGGTTTTGGAGAGAGACACATACAGGAGGCCAAGGCAAAGGTATCTAAAAAGCATAATCTGGGATGGCCCATCACGGTCACTGAGGCCAAAGTGACCAATGTCAGGCCAGTGCCATGCACAGAGTACAAAGGGGTGTTCTGTCTGCATCATCCCCAAATCCCAGAAGTGCAATAGAGGCAGGGACCCTTAAAGCCTGGGAACTCATGAATCTATTTGAAAAAGCAAATGATTATTATATCCCTACCTCAGGTTAGGCACTGACATTTCAGAAATGAACAGGCCCTGGTTCCTGCCCTCAAGTTATCAAAGTGCCCTATGCTCATTTATCTCTTTTCTAAAAGACCATCAGCTCTACAGACTGATAGGAGGAATCCCCAAGTCTGTTACCACCTGGCATTGCCACGTCTGTATTCTCTAAAACAAGCTCTGAAGCCCCATCAATGTTCCATGCCAATCCCCTCCAGCTGGAATACCCGAGACCTGGACGTTCCGCTTAAAGCCTCCTTCCCATCAGGATGTTTCTGTTATCGGGTAAAACAAGTGATACTTACTGTAGCTTCAACCCATCACATATTGGATGATATGAAGGGGAGTTAGCTGACCTCCCACCTGAACTGTATCACTCAAAAAAAAAAAAAAAAAAAAAAAAAAGCACTTCATTGAATAGACTGATGTCAGAGCTGGAAAAGCCTGGGCTCAGTTGGAGATAGTCCCCATCTGACAGGCCCAGAAACAAATGGCTTTGACCAAGTCCACATGTTCAATCAGAGGCAGAACCAAGACTTTTGTCCCTTGCTTTCTAGCCTAGTGGCTTTTCTGGCTATGTCTTGTGCCCGAGCACTGCCCCAGAACCAGGCACAGTAAAGGGGCATCTGGAGGTCCAGCGAGGATGCTGCCATCTCCCCATGCCTACTCAACCCAGGCAGAGTCTTAGATGCTTCTCCCCTGGGCCCGTGCACTTCTCTCTTGTTCTTTCTCCAAAGGTAGGGGACAACCACTCTGGACTGGAGGAGTGGATGAAGTGTTCTAGGAGTGCTAACAGTAAGTTCCCAATGAGGGGTGAAAAGTAGCATTAAAAGGAAATCAGGACAATTGACAAAAACTGAATATAGACCATGCACTAAATAGTAGTATGGGTTTAATGTTAAATGTCCTGATTTTAATAACTGCATTGTGGTTATGTTCTTAGGAGATACACGATGACATATCTGGAGATCAAGGGCATGATGTCTCTAATTTATCCCTAAATGGTGTATGTAGATCTAATCTATATGATGCATGGTGAATATATACAAATATATACATAGTGTATCTATATCTGTATGAATATCATGAATGGTGAATAAATTTATAGGAATACATACATAGAGAATGCTAGGGTGATAGAACAAAACGTAAGTAATTGGTGGATCTAAGTAATGGGTATACAAGAGTTCCTTCTACTATTACTGCAATTTTTCTATAAATCTGAAATTATATCAAAATAAAGTCATAAAAAAATTCCTCTTGGGAGGCTTGCGGCAAATACCCCAACAGGTCTGAGGATCCCAGCGAGCATGGTGGGGGTCGCCCTCCTCGTCCCTTCAGCTCCCATGGCAGCAGACCCCTGCCCCCTCATGGGTTGGGGGGAGTACTGCCCAGGTGTGTGTGGACAGCACAAAGTATGCCTCTGAGACCAGCAGGGCACGGGGCTCTGCAGCAGGAACATGGGTCAGGGTTGGCCTCACAGTTCCCAGATCTTACCAGCTGTCAGACTCTAGGCAGGACACTTCAGGTCTCTAAGGCTCAGTTTTGCTCCTCTATAAAATGGGACCAACTACTCGTAGCTCAGCTGAGTGAGACCTGTCTGAAGTGACAGAGCCTGAGCACCTGACGGGACACCTGCTGCACGGGGGCTGGGCAGGTGCTAAGTGAGCACCTGGGTCGGTGGGGGGAGGGAGGGGTGCTCACAACATTCCTTCTGGCATCTGTGCAGTTCCTTTCTCCAGTGTTTCAGCAATGTTACCATTCCACTTCAACCACATCACATTCCTCTCTCCTTCCTAACCTGGCCCAGAGTTCCCCGCCTCCCAAATCACCGCAAACTGCCACTCCTCACTCCTGGACTTGTGACTTGGGGTCTGGCACGTTAGCTTGTACTTCTGTCCATTTCCTCCCATCCTGCCACCTGGGTTGGCCGATGGACTTGGCTTTCCCCTCACGGTCCTCAGCAGGACTCCTAGGGGCTCCCAGGCCACTGCGTGGACATGTGCCATCTACCCTCACACCTGACAGCTCGCGCACAGGACTGAACAACACAGCTGAGGGTGCGGAGGTCGTGTGGGGAGGGATCTGGCTATGATCTGCTTGACAAGAAAAACACTTGGCCTTCCCTCGGTTACTGGCAGGAGAGATGGATTTCCTAGTTAGATTAGGTACTTCCCAGCCCTTGAAAAAAATGAACACACATATACAGCCAGAACACTCGGGGACAAGAGAATCTAGACTTTCTCATGGGGTCAGAGATGTCTGGGATGAAGGATGGCTATGGTAAGAGAAAAAGACAAGCTGCAGAGGTGTCCAGAATGCATGATGTATTTACATCTGCATATGTAAATCCTCAGAAAAAAACAATTGTGAATATAATTGAGGAGGTGAGTAGAACTGAGGGTAGATGAAAGAGGGCTTTCATGTTGTCCCTGGCACATTTCTATACTTCTTAGCATGTTTAAGGAAGAATGCATACATATGTAATTAATAAATACTACAAATTATCCCCAAAAGTGAGAATAGAATTGGAGGTGCAGGTCTAAAAGACACCTCCTTCATTTTCTATCTCCGAGCAGCTACCTTCTCAGGAGCCTTCAGGAAGGAAGCTCCATGGTGTTCTACAAGCATCCAGAGAATTCGAAAGGTTTCTGAGCACAGGTGTGTAAGCAGGTGGAGGGGCCACCAGAACCACCCTGCTGAAGCTCTCTGTGTCCAGGGGGTGATGGGTGGGGTGATGAGAGGCTGGGCGGATGGACCATTCAAAGGGGTCCTTACTGTACATGGAGACACACTCTTCCATTTCTTTGGGGTGGGGGGTGTAAGACGTCTGTCCTGTCTGTGACTGTGACCCAAAGGCTAGAGTAAAAGTCCCCTTCCACAGACAAGTGGGGTCTGCTGGAGTTAATCCACTCATGAATGTGTTTATTTGCTATGAGGGAGACAAGCCCTTTCCATCAGCCCTGCCCTTTCCCCTAAGCAGTACCACTGACTGAGCCCCACTCCGCACTCCTTCCAGAGGGGTAAGAACCTTTGCTTCCAGCTCTGTTTCTGGCATCTTGCTCCCTCCCTAAAGAGTGGAGACTGTGGGCTGGTACCAGAGATAGTCTCAGGACCTGGGCATGACGGGCCCCGAGGCAGCACCATACTTAACAGAGGCAGGAAAGGAGACTCCCTCTGCTTCTCCAGCCCAACAGTGCAGGCTCACCGTGCTTCAGGCCTGACCAGCCTCACGCTGGAATGGGCCAGAAGCTTGAACAAATACTGAAGCCTGGATCCTACCCTCAGAGATTCTGATTTAACTGAGCTGGGGTATCCCAGCAGCAGAGGTTTCAGAAGCTCCCCAGGTGAATGTAATATGCAGCAGGGTTGAGAGTTCCCATCCCAGAATTGGACGATGACAACTTGATTGGCCTTTCCCACAGCCTTCCCTCCTCCAGCACAAAGGCCCAGCTCTCGGGGCTGCTCACTGTCTCCAGCCTGTTTTCTCCTTCACCGCTCTCCCCTTGACCCCACACCTCACTTCCTCCAGGATCTGCCTGGAATGGACGTGCCCGAGCTGAGGACAGGAGGCTGATGACGACCCAGCTCAAACTCCACGCGCTCTAGCTTCTGCTCCCAGGAGAGGTGAAGGATGGCTCAGACCCCTATGTCACAGGCCCCGGGTGCTCTCCTAAGATCCCATTTTCTTGTAACAAAGAGAGCACAGGCCCAATCCTCTTGGAAAAGAAAATCACCAACCCATTCTTACTAGGTTTTTCTTACAATTATTTATGCATTTCCAGCAACTTATTAAATGTCCATTCCTGATCATCTGAGCTCCCCACTTTGGTTAAATATCCATTAGACATTACAGTTCCAGTTTGGCTACCCCACATACTGAAGGCTGAGCATCCCCCTGACAGCTGGCTGGTATGTACACAAGGAACCCAAGCTCATCGTTAGGAAGGTAAATATGTAGTTCTGAAAAGAAGAGAATAAAACTAAGTCACAGAACTCTGCCTTGTCACAGAAAAAGAGACTCAGCCTTTTAATTAATCAGGTTCAGTCACTTTGCTCCATTAGTATGGGTAATTAAGAGCTTGTCTTTTTTTTTTTTTAAACATAGAGTGTATGGGGGATGTTCAAGCCACTCCATACCCTCTGTTAAAACTGGGGTTTCAAAGCAGAGTTTTAATAAAATGAGACCAATAATTAATCAATAGGGGAAGCCAGGACCGCACTATGACTTTTGTGGTCTCTATGCACCTTTGCCTTCATGAACCCCTTCCTCCATTTTAAAAAAGAAGAAAAAAAATGATATATATGTATATACACATACATACAAATTATATTTTACAGCTGTACTAGTATAAAGATAAATATATTAACGTTATGAGTTAAAACATTTTTCTTTGACCTGAAAGTTTAGTTTTTCTTCCACTTCTATAAGAGATTAGATATTTTTGTGGGCCCTGCGTGCTGTGCCTGATAGCTCAGTGGGCCCTGGTCCTCCAGCTGAGACCCAGGAAGAGGGAGACTGTCCTGGAGAGTCACTGGAGAAGCTCCTTCCCTGAGTAGCTATTTATACTGCAGTAGCAACCCGATTCTAGGAGACTCCATAGGCCCTTCTATGAGCAAGGCCCAGCGGCAGCCCTCAGGGCTGGAGGGCAGTGAGCCCCAGCCACATCACCAGACACGGGGCAGCAGGGCGCTGCTGAGCGCTCTGTGAGTGCGCGAGGCCAGGGTCACTTTGAAAGCAATGAGGTGGCCTTTCGGTGGGAGTCTGTCTCACGAGGGGAGGTGCTCCCAGAGCTGAGGCATGCTGGAAGGGACACGGCATTTCCAATGCACACTGGGGAGCCCAGTCTGGCTTGAGTCTAAGATAGGAGTGAGGGGCTGGGGGCGGGCTTGGAAAGAAGGGCCAGGCCGACGTGCGAATGTGCGTGTACAAGTGTGGCAGGTGTGCCGGGACGGTGACGTGTGTGAGGCTCCCTTGTCTGGGACTGCAGCCAGGAGTGGTAAGATCTGAGCTTAGAAAGGTCTACCAGCAGGAAAGACTCACCTGGGAGGAATCGGGAGGAGACTGGGTGAGAAGTACAGAAGGCCTGAGTGGATGTGGTGGCGAGTGGACGTGGACGTGTGGAGGCGGGGAGAGGTGGGCAGGGTCATGTGGCCACTGGCCCGGGCACTGGGACTTCCTAGGGCTCGCTGGGGTGCAGGCGAGGGGGCTGGGGCTATGATGCTGGCCCCCAGTGCTGGGCTTGCCTAGAGGAGCTGAACAAGTACTTACTCTCTGTTCCTAGCATGGGAGGAAGAGAGCTCTTGGGCCTCCGGGCTTTCATCTCTGGGGCCTTGGCATTCTCCTTGGTGGGAGCATCTGGAACAGAACAGGTAACCACAAACATCAGTGGGCTACTGCCCAGGGAAATGAGCCGAGGAGGCATCTCAATAAAAAATTCCCACCCCGACCAAAATTAGAGCCCCGCCACCCCGTCCCACTCCCCATTCCACTCTGGGGGCCCCCAGTGCCTGCTGGGCAGACGGCGCCTGCCACTGGGCACCTTACTCCACAGAAGCACCAAAGAAGGAGCGTCCACTCCACTGCGCCTTATAAAGCAGGTGGAGAGAGCACAGTCGCCCAGGCAAGATGGATAGACAGGCTGTCCTGGGAGCTAGTTAACACGTTCCCCTCTACGGCAGGCACGTGCTGCCAGGAATCCCATCACTGGCAGGGCTGGAGGAGAGTCGGTGCCCTCTGCTTACCTCTCTCCCATCTTTTTCCCTTCACTGGGCCTTCACTCACTTGGGCTAACCGCTCTGCATTTCCCAAAGCCTGCTCTGTATAGAGCGGTCTCTCATACAGAAGAAGGAGAGGACAAGGCCCTTGCCCTTGGCTCATGGCCTGAAAGGGGCCTGCACCTTCTGATTTCTCAGACTGCCTTCTACACGTGGCCACTGACAGACCTCCAGACCAGATGAAGGCCTAGGAGCAGACAGCCGGCCTGCCTTTCCCGACCCCTGGATGGAGCCTTGGGCCCATTATGGGAGCTTCTGCCCCCCTCCTCAAAGTAAACCCCATGAAACCCTGCAGAGCCTTCTGGGTAGACCTGAAATGGGACATGGGTGGGTGTACAACTCTTCAAGCCTCTCCTTCACATTCCCTCATCCATATTAATGCCAAGTGTGGACAAGCCCAGGGGAAACTCTCCCTTGTTGGGGCAGCAGAAAAACATCGTACTGGGCGGGGCATAAAAGGCCTTACTGGGCCCGGAGGAGACTGGGCTTCAGGAAGTATTGGGGAAACCACCCAGGAACTTGGATAAGAAGCAGCTGGTTAAACAGCTATCACTATGCTCCAGCATTTTCCCCAGGAGCATTTTCCCTACAAGGCACTCTCTTCAGGGATGTGCTAGGAGGGAGCCTCCCGCTCTGAGCCCCTTCCTGCCATTCCCTTTCCTGCTCCTGACGAGAGGAAGCTCAGAGGGAGGAAGGAGGGGGGGTGGGACTTTCCAGCCAAAGCTTGGGCCACATTCCTGTGGCTTGGCTGGGGAGGAAGAGACATCTTGCTGTCCTGACTCCTAGACGGGGCAGTCCTAGCTGCTAATACATGCCCTCTCCCAGGCCAGCTCCTGGGGCTTTGCGGGGTGGACACAGGTTGCACAGAACTAGGGCCTGGGGATGAACCCTTTCCCAGCACATGGACTTCTGATGCTCCCATCTGGATGCATTGCTCCTTCTATATGGCATTGGCCTCTCTTTCCTGCTTCAGATGGTGGATCTGCCCATGTAAATCCCCCGACAAAGAGTCAGGCTGCCTTCCCCACCTAAAGCCTGCCCACTCTCAGTTATAGCTGGGTCATCAGGGGCAGAGGCCTGGTGCAGGCACGGTCCAGGCTCACCGGCAGCTCCAAGGCACACAGGCCTTCAGGGCCGGGGAGACAATCTCCTACGAAGTCAGCTGAAAGCTGTACACATGTCACTACAGGAATGATGAAGGGTAGGCCTTAAGAAGAGCTTCCTAGCAGTGAATGACAGGGAACGGTCCTGAGGAAACAGCTGGAAGAAGGCCTTTTAAGCAGCACTTGATAACCTGGCCCCCTTCCCTGCCTCCATTCCTCACTGTTATCCTTCTGCCACCGTCTGTTAGAGCAAAAGGAACCCCAGATGGTGAGTCAGGGGTCCCTGTCTTCCTTAGCTGACGCTGCCTGTGGCCGGTCTCCTCAGCGGGCCGGCCATACACGGGGTTCCACGTGCATATGGACGGAGAAGCAGAAAGTCCCATGGGGAGGGGATGGGGATGACTTCATTTCCTCACACTGGGTATTTACCCCAGGCCTAATGGTCATTCTCAGCTACAGAAAAATCTTCAGCACATGTTTGTCAACCTCTGTGGTTCTCAACATGGGCTGCCCATTAGCAGCACATGTATCTAGGTCTCTCACTCCCCAAATCCTGGTTTAATTGGTCTAGTTAGGGGCCTGGGTGTCAATAGGATCCAGAAGCTCCACAGATGATTTTAATATGTCACTCCCCGTCTCTCTCCTCAGGCTGTGTGTGTACATGTGTGTATATGTGCCTGCGTGTCTAGAGGTGGGGGTGGGGCCCAGGGAGGTCTCGGGGACTAGTCTAAGAGACAGGAATGCCGACCAGTGCTTCCCTTGATATCTGGGGATCAGGGTGCCATACACCAGAGCATGAGTCTGTGGTTCCCTTGTTTAAGGCCCTCCCTTCAAGACCTGACAGGCACCACTGACAATTAACAGAAAGCTGCACCCCAAAATGTGTTTGTTCTCCCCCTTTTTAAGGAAGAGGAGGAGAGAGCCAAGTATGCATAGACAGTTCTGTGCTCCTCGGCTTGGATACTCTCTTTGCCTGTCTTTCTTCTGGTGAGTTCTGGGACACCACAGGAGGGAGATAAAAAAGAATCAGGGTTGTTGTTGTTCTTGTTTTAACTGATGCATAACTGGAGGCAAAAGCCAGCAAAGGATGAGAGACCTGGTGCTCCTGGGTCCCTAAAGAAGGGACACAGAGACTGGGACTCCTTCTCTCCTCGTAGGGTTGTGTCGGCCTTCGCTTCCAAGCACCCTTAGAGTACAGACCCCAGAGAGGAGGGTTCTAGCTTTGGCTTTGTCATCAGCAATCTTGGGATCACCAGCAAATCATTTCAACCCCTCTGGGTCTCTATTTCCACATCTGCACAAAGGAAATAACACTTAATTCCTCTACAGCACAGTGTTAAAAAAACTCAAAGGAGAGAGTGGTGCTCGGAAAAGGAGAAAAATGATCATTTACCTACGAATTCACCCCTCCTGCTTACCACGTTTCCTCACCTTCCTCCGCATCTGCTTTAAAATTCTCCACCTTCAAAACGCCCTGCCTGACCGGCCCCTACCCGCACGCTGCGTGTTGCCCGCCTCCGCATCTGTGCTCAGCTTCTGAGTGCTGGCTTGACACTGACGAGAGAGTAAACTACTGTCATGTGTTCTGAGCTTTGTTCTTAGAAGTTCTGTGCACTTTATCTTTCCATCCGACCATGAGGAAAGGGACTCGAGTTTCCCTTTCAAGCCAGGCACACCCCTAGACTTGGAGCACCCCCACCAGGGGTGAGACTCGCTCCCTCCTCCCTCAGCAGTCCTCCCGCCCCGTGGGGGCTGGGCACACACCACAAGCCACTAGCCCTCCGTGAGAACGGCAGCGAGGAGTGGGCTGGAAGGACCATGTGCTTAATCAGAACCAGCTTTGTGCTTGCATGGATGCCCAGGGGACAAAAATAATAGTAATACAAGTCTAAGCGCAGCTTGTATTTTCTATTTTAATCAGTTGGTGATGAAACTGAACTCCATTTCTAGATCTGGACCCCAGGGCTGGAGTCCATTGCTGGCCTGGTTGTGCCCCCAAAGACGGATGGGGGAGGAAGATGGCAGCAGGGAGAGGTGGGGGGCCTCTACATGGAGTGGAAAACGCGTCCTTATATGGGCAACGGCTCACCCCTTCCACTCCTGGGCTAGCTCGGACCCAGCCTCCAGGGCAGCAGTTTTGTTTCTGTCTTCCCCAAGAGGTTGGTTCCCTGAGATATAAGCCTAAGGCAGGGGGAATGAGGTGTCAGGAGGCTTCTAGAAGGGGGTCCAAGCTTCCAGGAGCTCCACAAGGGGGCAGGGCAGAAGGGCTGGCCTCTTTCTCTGCCTGAAGGCAAGCAGCAAGCTGGCATCATCAGAAGAGAGGGCGCTCCAGGCAGGAGACAAGCTTCTTTCTGGCTCTGCTGTCTGGGGCCTGAGTCCTTGGGCAAGTTTCTTTCACCAGGAAACCAGGAATCATACCCCAACAGAGTGAATGAGATGGGCTACTTAGTTGGTGCCTGGCATGATGCTACATGCTTTATCTGCTTGCTTCGGGTTGAACCATACCTTTGCCAATATTCAAGTGTCTTTGGCCTAGCAGAACGGCAATTTTATTTAGTTCCATCTAATGCGTGTTAGCTGCCTGTGATGACCGGAAGGACAAAAGTGAAAGTGGGAACAGACTTGTTACTAAGGCAGGACCTTGGCCAACGAAAGAAGGGTGCGTCAAAATCCACTCGGTCCCAGGCAGGGCTGCCCGCTGGCCATGGCCGCAGGAGGCGCGGTAGCGAGGCGCCAAGGCTGCGCTTAGATGCCCAGCCAGCTAGTTTATTAGCCACATGGACTTCAGCAGGCCGCTCAGACCCTACGCGCCCTGATTCAGGCTGGTCCATTATCACGCTGCAAACCCCCTTGTCACAGTTACGAATCAGCCTCGGGTTGCCAAAACCAATGGCCAGTGCTCAGGCTCACCTTATTCTCCTCGGCAGCCGCATCTGACACACTGATCCCATCATTCCTTTCTTATTGAAGTGGCCACCGTTTGGCTTCGGGGACACCCCTCTCCGGCATTTCTTCCTGTCCCACTGTGGCCATTCTTTCTCGGTCTCCTCTGCAGACCTCTGTCCTGCCCTCCTTCTCCTCCTGCCCCCTCCATCCACGTCCACCCTAGGGACCTCGCTCAATCCCAGGACATTCAGTGGCCTCTTATGTGGATGGCTCCCCATATCCTGGCTCCACCCCTGACCTCCTAACTCAACTCCAGGTTCATCCAAAGGCCTGCCTATGTGACATGCCCACCTGGATGTCTGATGGACATCTTAAACTTCACAGGTGCAAAATTCTGGTTTGTCCCCCACCCCCTTACATGCCCATCCAGAAAGTAGGACCACTGTTGATCTGTGCTTCCCCATGAAAACCAAGTCACCTCTGACTTCCCTTTCTCTCTCTCCATTTCCAACTCATGAGCAAATCCTATCAGTTCTACCTTGAGAATAGGTTCTGAATCTGATCACTTCCCACCTCTTGCATGGAGTCCAAGCTGACATCAACTCCTGCCTAGGCCATCACAGCAACCATCCAGCTGGTCTCCCTACTCTCCCTCTTACCCATCCTGGGTCTGGTCACTGTGGTCACCTGAGTGATCCTTCCCAATGTCCAGAGTTGGCCCACCACACTTAGAATAAAGTCTGGTCTCCCTGTCACAGCCTACAGCCTTGCAGATCTGACTGCTGGTCCTCCACACCTCACTTCCCACCTCTTGGCCCCTGGCTTACGGCTCAGCTCCCCTGGCCTTCCTACGGCTGGGAATGCGTCAGGCACAGTCTCCGTTCAGAGCTTCGCTCTTACCCTTCCCTCTTCCTTCTTCCTTCCAGACTCCTTCTCGCTTCCTTCAAGCCTCTGTTCCATCATTACTTTTTCAAAGAGGCCTCCCAACCACCCTCTCCAACAGTAACGTTCCCTTCCTCACATCCTGCTTTGCTTCCTTCGTAGCACCTGCTGCTGCCTGAGATTCTATGATAGATCTGTTCATCTGTATTACCGTCTCCCCCTCACTAGAATGTAAAGTCCCTGAAAATAGGAATTTCCTTTTTGTTCACTGCTTTTAACCTAGCCCCTAAGCAGTGCCTGGCACTGGGATGAATGATGGCAGGGATGTGCCCACTGGAACGTCACCTCCTACCACGCATCTGCACGACGACTCTCCCTGGTCACAAAGCCCTTAATCTCAACGGTAGCTCAGGCCAGATGCCCTCAGCCAGGGTAGCTGGGGAAGGGCAGCCTAAGCTGCCCTGTCTTGGGATTTTGGCTTGCAAAGAGTTTTGTTTCCCCACCTCTCACCTGAGTCTGAATAAGAGGGAATCGGTCACTCAGGCCAGGTTCTGCGTGTGGGGCTCAGGACTGGGGATGGGGGGACAACCAGGTGAGCAGCCCCTCCTGTCGGCCAAGGGCAGGACTGCAAGGAAGTATGGGGGGATTTCCCAGCAGGAGGGCTGTTACTAAGGGAGACCTGGATGTCTCAGAGAGCGGACACTGGCATGTTATTCACTAGACAGAGAGGCCATGCCAGGTCATGGAAATGGTAGGTTTCAGAACCAGGTGCGCCCAGGTGTGAATCCTGCCAAGGTGACTCATGTTCTAACTCCCTGCACATGGTGGCTTCAGGGGCATGGGCTTTGGGATCAGAGGCACCCAGAGACTCTCCTGTGAACTGTGTGACCGGGAAGGCTGCTGACCCCCTCCGAGCCTCGGTTTTCCCACTGAGAGGTACCATGCCTGACTGTTGTATAAACTCAAAATGCACAAGGGTCTCTGGGCACAGCAGATCTGGGAGGTCAGCTCTTGTCCCTCTGGGTGAGTTTTCTGGCAAGTCCTTATCCACTCCAGGCTTCAGGTGCTTTTTGGGGTATAAGTTGACACTTGCCTTCTGCTGCACTTGGAAGGAACAGGGGTGTGACCAGAATTCAGAAAGTGCAAAGTTTTTCTCAGGGCAAAGACCCACGCAGCATGATTAAAATAGTCAGATGTGCTGAATGATAAAGGCTACCTCCCTTTGTCTTTACTATCAGTGGGAAAAACAGGAGTACAGCTGATACTTCGGCCAACGAGCCAATGTCATTTTTATGAGGCCCTGAAATGTATCATTGTATACAGATGTATAGTCTTCATGGTGTTTGGCACAGGCTGTGTGAGTGATAGCTCATGACTGCAGGGGGCAGGGCCGGCGTGACGTTGGCATGAGCTACAGTCCCCACCTCTAGTTGAGAGGGACCTTGGCAGGGATGCAGTCCTATCCAGAGACTGAGTAGGCAGCTGGAGTTGGAGAGAGACAGGGAGACCCCACAGCGTGAATGAACTTGCAAATTCAGTTACTTCTTAGGGCAAGCAGTTCTTCCATGTACTTTAATTTCTGACTTCTTTTGAGAATTTGGTTTAAAACTATGGGCTCTCTCTTCAGAAAAATGCTCTAATCCACAAATGCACAAAATTCTGCATATCATTTCAAAGGGTGCATGGACCGCCCCCACCCCCGGGGTCTTTAAGTTAGGTACTATGGCCTTGGGGAGCAGGGAGAACTGGGAGGATCAGGGGATGGAAGAAGGACAGGACACCAGTTTGGCTGAGGGGAGCCCAGGAGGGGAAAAGGTGCTGCGAGGTGGCAGGAGAACAGTTAGGGAAACTGCAGTCCTTTGTCTAGAGGTGGCTTGTGATGGAGAAATAAAACTGGACATGGCAAGAAGGCCACCCACACACAGGACACTAATATATCTCCAAGTCTAGCAACAGGGAAAAGAGTGGGTGTGAAGGGGGCTGCCCTTTTTCTCTTTGAAAAACAAAAACCAATTAACTGAGAGTCAGTCCTGTTATCTCAGCTGGTCTCCCTCCAATCCCTTTGCTAGCTCTTCTCCTAAGACCCAGCTCCTCGTCCACAGCCCTAGGCCAAACTAGAGATAAATAATGGTGATCAAGATTAGCGAGAGTACAAGGGAATCTGGTAGAAGGAGACCAACTTAGGGGCAAGAAAAGTCCCATAAGTTGCAGAATGAATTCCCCAAACCTTAAAAAAAAAAAAAAAAAAAAATCCCCAAATGTATTCTATAGGGAAAAAGAAGATTTTATTTTGAAAACAAAGTTTGGTTTTAAAAATAAAACATTTGCTGTTTCTCAAAAAGGTGCTGACATTTTGCCGATAAGGAGAATGAATTACTATCCTGCCTCCAGCTAGCCGTGTAAATAGGACCCGAAGAGTCCAGGGATTCCAAAAGCAGATACTCTCATTAGCAGGCTGGGCTTCCTTCTAGCTTGGTTGGATCCAGCACAGGTCCTCAGGGCGGGCTGTTAGAAATAGGCTTTTGGAGTCAAGTTCGCAAAAACACTTTTTTTTTTTTTTTTTAACTGCAGCACCTGTCTAGAAAGAAGCAGGAATCTGACCTGGGTGGGTGACAGGCAGGTCACACCGGGGAGGACTTGATAGCCCCAGGCCCTACCTAAAGCCTCAAAACAACGTTTCGAGCCCCGCTCTGAACAGACCATACACTGACATCACATCTGCTCCTGAGACTCAGAGCCCTTGTGACAAACGCGTTCACAGGACTCCAGGGAGACACACACAGTCCTCCTACCATTTTGGCTCTACCACTGGCTACTGACAATTGAATTTGTTTTGCTACTGTATTTTCTTTTTAAACGTCTCTTTTCAAGGCTCTTTTTTTCTTAAAAAATAAACTCTTTTTTTCTTTTCTCCCATTCCTAATATATCACAGATCTCGGTTTTTATGACCAGGAAACCAGATTCTAAAGCCGAGAACGGGCACATAGGTTCCACATCTTGGGCAATGGCAGTGAAATGGGACAGGACTTCATGACCCAAGTGATTATATTCAGGAGTCAGAAGAACAACAAAGTTGGCCTTTGAGTTGCCTTATTTGGACACTAGTTTTCCATGTGTCACTCAGAGTTACTAACCAGGCATCTCAAGGGCAAGAAATTACTTCCCCCACACTACCTTTTTAGACAGTTCCAGGCAAGTAACGAAATAATAAGAAAGCTCTCTGGGTGGGAAGGCCCAAGATGGACTTCTGGCCCTGGCTTGGCCCTTGGTGGACCGGGGAACCCGAAGCAGGACGCTTTCCCTCTCCACGGCCTTGGTCTCCTACCATTTAAAATGAGGGCGGTAGCCTCCATCATCCCAAGGCTGGTTCTACTTCTGAGGCTCTAATGCTCAACTTCAGACGGAGGAGAGAAAGAAGAGTCGAGAACACAGCCTGGCTTCAGCCTTCCCTCACTCGGAAACTGCACTCAGATCTGGTAGCCCTCGGCCCCCACGTGTCTCCTTCTCTCCCTCTGCTGTATCATGGTGACTTTTTCTTCTTACAGAGGCAGGCCTGTCCCCTCTAGCTGAAGACGCAGCCCCAACTCACCTCCTGGAGGAAGTGCCCCACATGGACCTCCCGCTACTCCGTCCTCACCACAGGGCTGACGTGCCAGCACTGAGTGGCCGCTTGTAAAATACTATGTAGTCATTTTCCTGTGGGTGTGTCTTTTCTCCTCCTGCCCCGTGCCTGGCTTCCCTACTCAGCAAGGTTCTGTGTGTGCGGATCAGGCCTGGGGACAGGGGAGACAACCAAGGCGAGCAGCCCCTCCTGTCGGCCAAGGGCAGGGCTGCAAGGTCACATGGGGCCAGCAAGTTGAGCTCCCATTTTCTTTTCTGTCTCCTTGTTTGCCACCGATGGCTTGACCCCACAAAGCGAATGCCTTGGGGAGGGATGGCAGTCTGGGAAGCTGGCAAGGGAAGGGCTGAGGAGTGGGACTCTGTGTGTGCCAGGGATGGGTGGGCATGACCTACCATCCACAGTGACTTGGCAGGAGCACTCAGCCTGGCCGGCGCGATTCTTGGCTATGCACTTGTATAAGCCTCTGTCCTCGGGCAGTGCCTTCTCGATGGAGACAGAGCACAGTGAGCCTAGGAAGGAAAAGGGAGAACGGGTGAGGGGAGCAGGTACAAGCCCAAGACCTGCCCTGGCACATGGAACATGGCAGGGGAGGGCTAGACTCACGGGCAGCCTCTGGAAGCCCAGAAGTTGGGGGTCCTGTAGGAACCAACCCTCTCTCCCTATCAAAGTCAGGGTACTTTTTGCTGATAACCCAGGTCCAATATAACTGATCCCTAAATATATTCCATCCTGGTACCCTCTTCCTACCTCCCAGTGAGCTCTCTTAGGGAGTCACAATGGAAAGGTGCAGAAGAAGAGAGTGGAACAGTCTCTCCCTTTGGAGAGCATCCCATACAATGGAAGGAGCAGACGGACCGTGAGCCTCAGCACTGCGATGTCACCAAGAGAGATGAGGAGTAGCCAGCTCCAAGTTTACAGCCCTGGGTTAGGAACAGTGGCCCCCAGCTTATAGCAATTATTCGGGCATGCATCTTAGAAAAGGGAGTTCTGAACAAAGAGGTGGGTGAGGGAGGGCAGGAGTCCCTGTCCAGCAGGGGCACTGACCTGCGGGAAGGTCCGCTGGGAGGAGAGGGTACATTTAGCCTGGGATCCTGGGGCTGGCTTCTCAGGAATGAGCTGAGAAGGAAGGCCAACAAGGGGCACTGGGCTCGGAGAGGGGCACTTTGGGGCTGCCTCTCTTCAGGACAGGGTCTTTTGGCTGCCTCAGAGAGGGGTGGCGATGGCTCTCTTTCCCCATGGATCTCTCCACCCCTAGCACACGTCTGGCCTGCTTGGGGGAAGGAGGAGTCAGGCTGGGCATGCACAGGAATCGGGGGTCTGCTCCCTGCCCACCCAAGCTCTCTCATCCTGGGTCTGGCTACTTCTCTGGGGTATCCCCTTGGGGGATTTCCCTCGGGGCGTGGGAGAGGCCGGCTGAGGGTTGGGAGTGCTGGGCCAGGCAGGCGGGCAGTGGCACCCTAGTTCCAGCCTTCAGACACATGAACAAGCCAACAGCATGGCGCCTTGCCCAAAGCTGCCCCCGTTGTCAGGGTAGCAGTCATCACACAAGGAAGAGGACAGAGCCAGGGCCACGTGCATCCTGCTGCTTGGAGTCACTGGCTTCGGTCACCGCACTCCCCCCACCTCCTACTCCCCCGGCCGGTGGCTCGGCACAAGCCCTTGGCCTTGGGTGGGCAGAGCCGTGTGCACCCCACGCGTGTGTGGGGGGCAGCGTGGCCAGAAGGGAGGCCAACAGGCACTGATCTCAAAAAGGACCCTCACCCCCATTAGGCAGATGCACAGACTTGACCAACAGATAGAAGGATGTTCAGAGAACCTCGCTGAGGGTGGAAGGGAAAGCAGAGGCGTACTAGTTCCCTCTGCTTCTTGGCACCTGGGTAATGTCCTAAACAGGGAAACCTTCGTCCTACCAACCACCTCCCTCCCACTTACACAGAGCCTATTTCTCAGGAAAGGCCTCACTACATTCTCCCACAGGGAGGGCATCGAGTCGGGATCTCTGCTCACTGTCCCTCGGAGACAGACTTTGCAGACACTGAACCCCCAGAAAGGACTCAGGCTGGACTTTTAGGAAATCCATCATGACAGTGAGACTGTGAGGCACAGGAATCTGGGATTGAGGGGAACTGTCCTCCCTAGAGAGAACCTTCTACTCATCTGGGAGGGCAGGAGGATGCTAAGATGACCTCTGGCCCCCGAATTTGAGGCTTAGAGGAAACGCACCCCTCCGTGCCACTTCCCTTCAGTCTGAGGCTAAGGCTCTGTGAGCAGACACCCCACTCCCAGTGAACCTTCTGCTCGAATCCCTGATTGTCCTTCAGTTTCAGCCCCACCCCCACCCCCCCACTGCCTTCAGCCTTAAGCCCAAATGGCACCAACTGCAGAGACCGTGGTGAGCCCACCAGGAGAAGTGGGGGCATTTAGACCACAGTCCTCAGCCCCTCAGCAGGGAACGCAGCAGACCAAGCAGCTTTTCCCCCTGCCCAAAGCCGGGACCCCTGGCCACGTGCGTGGGCTGGGGGAGGGCCCCCAGGCAGGCTAGCCCAGATTGAAGAATCTGGTATTTCCTGTGGGACAGCTTATTCCTGACCTCCAGAAGAAAAACCGTTTCCCAGAGTTTTTTTTTGAGAAGCCTCAGCCTGGTGGGGAATTTTGAGAGAGAGGTGAGGGGGATGGGAGCAGTCACCACAGAATCAAAGATCCAATAAGTGGCTCAGCTAGAACTGTCCCTGGGAGAGCCCCTCAGGGCCATGGGGTCTGAAGATCCCCCATCCTGCTCTAAGTGTGTGGGAAGACGGGAGGATGGGGGGGCAGGGTGGGGGTGGGGGTGGTCCAAAGCCCTGGACGCTGTGCTGTGAGGATGCCCTCAGTGAGCAGTGTCTCCCCAACCTGGTCCTCTAGGATGTCTTGGACAGTACAACTCAGCTCCAGGTCACCTCCTCAGGGATGGTGCCTTCCCTGTCACCTATAAGCATCCCCAGCCATGGATGGACCTCCTCTGTGCCCTGAGTTTCCCTTTATCCGAGTATGTCTCCCATGGCCATTGCTGAAATACATGCCTGTCTCCTCCACTAGTTCTCAGAGGGCAGTGACTGTGTCTATTATGAATGTTTTTCCTGAGCCTGGAATGCAGTCACAGTGAAAAAAAAAAAAAATCTGCCATTCTGAGAACAACAAAGCACATTTCTGTAGCAGGTGATCTGTGAGGATCTATGCAAGAGAATGCCATGAACATTTAGTTACATATAACCTACCATTGAAAAATACCATATAGATTTTCTTTTTAGAGAGAGAGAGAGAATGAGAGAGCATAAGCTAGGGGGAGGAGGGCGCCTGGGTGGCTCAGATGGTTAAGCGTCTGCCTTCGGCTCAGGTCATGATCTCAGGGTCCTGGGATCGAGTCCCGCATCGGGCTCCCTGCTCCTTGGGAGCCTGCTTCTCTCTCTGCCTCTCTCTCTCTCTCTCATGAATAAATAAATAAAATCTTTAAAAAAAAAAAAAAGCTAGGGGGAGGAGCAGAGGGAGAGGGAGAAGCAGACTCCCCACTGAGCAGGGAGCCTGATGCAGGGCTCGATCCCAGGACCCTGAGATCATGACCTGAGCAGAAGGCTTAACCGACTGAGCCACCCAGAAGCCCTGACCATAGAGTTTCTAAAAGGAAAAAATTCCTACCTCGGAGTTCTTCAAGCCGATTATGCATGCACAGTACTGCCTTGCACATAGTAGGGGATGCATAAATCCTAGTGTTTTGTAGAACGAACTTACACAGGTTTTTAAAAAGCCTTTGCAAGATCCCACACTAAAGGTCATGAAAAATGAATCATCAGTTGACAACAGCAACAAAAATGAATTCTCATTATTAGACGGGAGAGATGTTTGCCAGGGAGAGAAGCCTAGTCTGGGGACAGGAAATAGGGCATAAAGATGAAGCTGCTTGTCAGGAGCAGCACAGAGCTCCCCTCGGCTCACTGGCCGTCCCTCTCACTCCTCAGTCAAGGCCAAGGCCAAGGCCTGAGAAGCTAGGCTGCAGGGCCCAGAAGGGCCTGGGGCAGTCCCCCTGCAGGCCCGGAGCGCAGGCCCCGCTGCTGTAAGTGGACACCATCTACTCTGCAGCTCTGGGAATGCAAAAAGGGGAAGGGTACCTCCAACATGTCTCTCCCAGAATTAGCAGTCAACTCCAGCCGAGTCCTGTCACACCTCTTCTGCTCTTCTTGGTGCTAAATGGGGTGAACATGACCATATTTTGGGGGAGCCTGAAAGCTATGAGCCCTATCCAAGCTACAGGGTTCCGAGAAGCCTCCTGAACCTGTAAACACAGCGTCCACTAGCAGTAGGTATATGGATGTACATGCCAATTGGTGGGGGAGAAGAGCACGGGAGTCTCTCACGGCCAAAGGCTGGTGACAACAGTCTGGCAAGGAGACTGGAAGAAGTAAAGTTTGATCTTAGACGAGCTAACAGCACAGGGCTCAGTGCCAGGGAGTTGGGGACAGGGAGGGTGCTGAGGGTGGTGTGAGGGATGGGGAGACCCTCTTAGCCACCCCCTCCACCTTCCTCTCCAGATCACCTCAAACCACCAGCTGATTTCCACTGATGCCAGTAGAAGCGTGACCCCAGTCACCAGCATGCAGTGGTCTTCCGCTCCTTCCTCTTCTCTCCTGCCCCTGCTCCCAAGCCAGGCAATAGGTTCTCTTAATCCTGTCCTTGCTTCTTGAACTGGTTGTTTCCTGTCTGTGCCATGGCTACCTTCTTAGTCCAGTCCCTCTTTCTCCCCGACCTCTTCAGTAAGGCTCCTTACTTGTCTTTGGGCACGGGGTCAATCAAAACCCCTAAACCCCTAGCTGTGTGTGCACTGCTCCTCATTCCAAACTTTTGCATGGCTCCCTAGTGCCTTCAGAATCGTGTTCCTTAGTGTGACCTAGGATGCCATGGGCCATGCCTTCCCCACCAGCCCTCCCATGCTGTGAGCAGGCCTGCCTTTGCTGCTGCTGGAGCCCCTGCCTGGGAAGCCCTACGTCCCCTGCCTTGCCTGCCAGGAACCCTGGCCCAGCTTATTCAGCACCAGCCTTTCCTGCAGCCCCAGCACTCAGCTCCCTCTTCTCCTACGCCTACCAGCTCAACTTTGGCACTTGGCTGGAATCATTTTATCACTGTGAGTGTATGTCCCCTCTTTCCAGATCTGTGGAGAGCACATCTACTCACACCTCTCAGCATGCCCGGCCCCGGGGCCTGCTGAAGTGGTCACTGATAAGGCTTTCAGATAGGCTTTCTCCCTGGGGTCCGTGTCTAAGCCAGGCTCTTGAAACTTGGAGGGTGAGGCTCTAGAGAAGGGATGGACAGAAAACAGGGCTGGTATTTTAAGACAAGGTACTCTCCCTACTATGGCAAGGCAGACCGGCCCATGCAGTGAAAATACCAGAAACTTGGCAAGCCCAGAGGTCACCACCAGTCTTCCAGCCTCTTGACAACTACTGACAATGTTGAGGAGTTAACAGCCCTGAGTATCTTACCCTGCTGGACAATGCTGCTGGAGAGTGGATCCTGAAAGGTCTCTCAGCTGTGCTGACATCTAACAAGAAGGAACTAAGAGGTAATATAGCTTAGTGGTCTGGGCATCAGAACTCAACTGCCTACATGCAAAGCCCAGCTCTGTGACTCCCTAGCTGTGCAGCCTTGGGCAAGATACTGCACTTGTCTGAGAGACAGGCAGGATGAAATGAGTGTAAGAGGCCTAGGACAGCGTCTGGTACATGGTGTTCAATTCATGCAAGCTATTCTTAGTTTTCAAAGGAGAATTACAAATATTCAGAGTTATTTTTTAGAAGCTGAATTTGGGGCTGTCTCTTCATCCCCTTCCCACCCCGCTCCTAGTCCTTCCCTATCCTCTCCTTGTGCTGGCCTTCTTTTAATCATTTCTTCTTCCTCTGGTTTGGACTTAAACTGTCCCTTTGAGGTGGTTTCTGTGAGAGACGATACTGGGATAGCCCTTGAACGCTCAGTGACAGCAGATACCACGTACTCAAGGCACTGTGGACATGAGCGGCCGTGCCTAATGACTCCGGCGTGTGTTTGAGACCAGGGCTGAGGTCTGCTCACGGTGCTCGGCTGAGGGGATTGTTTATAAGCAGCAACTAGTGGCTCCGGGCACTCTCAGGCCCCACACAGGTCTCACAGCAGCTGCGTGGCTCTGGGCACTGCCCTCAGCTGTCGAACATCTGTTTCCCTGAGGTGGGTGTAGCCATGGGCCTCACACTGTGCATATGCCCCAGGGACGGGCGGCTGCCCACCCTTCATCCTTCCTGGAAAGATCACCACAGGGTAACCTGGGAAATGCTTCCAGTCAAGGTCTCAGACCAGTTCTACCAAAGGCTTTCCAACTGGGAGGGGCCCACAGGGGTGACAGGGAAGGTGCACCACGCACTTCCCTGGACATCTCATCCCACCCTAGTAATCCCCCATGCCCACCTGTGTGTGGACCACAGGGAGACTGAGCAAGCAGAGGCTGGGGGGTAGATGACATGCCTTCCGAGGACCCTACCACTCTGGAGATATCCACACGAGAAAGTTCTCCTATCGACACAGTAGCAGAAAATAAAACATTTTCTCTCTCTTGGTAAATTTTCCCTTAATCTTTTAGCGCTTAGATTCAAAATGCTCAGCTGTTCCCGATTTGCTGTCTGAGCTGCAGAATGAAGAGAGAAACTTCATCGTGGGCTGAGAGGGATACTGCTTTCTTCAAATGCATCCTTCGGGTTTCAGGAAGAAGGAAGGAAGCCTGATGAAGGAGGGGAGAGGGGTGTGCAGTCAGACAGAAAGGGGAACGGCACGGTGTGGGGTGTTTCTGACATCTCAGCGGATCCCGACTGCACAGGACCTGTCCACTTGGGCCTCCTCTTTGCTGCCACCCTCCACCCATTAAGGGTAAAATGCCACTTCCTGGGGGAACTTTGTACCCTGCCCTGTCCAGAGCCACTGGTACCAGCCCTTAGCTCAGGCCAGGCTCTGTTCCAGCACTGGCCACCAGAGTGGGGTGTGGGAGACCTGCTGGACTGGGAGCTCCCGTCCAGGCTCGAGATGCTTGGCTAAAACACTTCGAACCAAACTGAGAGTCCAGGGGAAATGCCCCTCTCACCCCCATCCCTTCTTTTGGTATAAGCTGGCCCATCTCACAACTCCAGATCCCAAAAGGCCCCAGATGTCAGGATTTAGTGCCCCCCCCTTTTCCCCACAACCCAAGAATGTGAAATACCAGCAAACAAAGTCTCATCCAAATTAGGAAGCGAGTGGCTCTGTCCGCCCAGGAGTGTGTGCCGTAGGGGCTGTTTGGGGTTTTGGCTTTCCCCCACCGATCCTTTCCAACCCACAGTGTTATCAAGACTCAAGCTGTTCTTGACCCCAAATCACAGCCCCGTGCCGTCCCGTCACTGTACACCCTTCTCCAAACCTAAAATGCTGCTGCGAATGCAGCCCTCAGCTCCGAACCCCGGGTGGGCTCCAGCCCCCGGGCCCCCTCGCGCCTGCCAACAGAGCCCTCTCCACGTCCGAGCCGTGGGGCTCTAGCTCAGGCCCAGGGCCGCTCTGAGGAGCCACGGCTGGCGCTGCCATGAAGCATCCCTGCCAGGCAGATGCCGAGGCCGGGCGTGGGCCACAGGACCAGACGCCCACCTCTCACCGCCCCGTGATGGAGCGTGTACCCGAGGGCCTGCAGCAGGACACGGCTCCTGGGAGGGCTGTGAGCGCCAGTCCACGAGCCTACAGTGGCCCTGGTACAGAGCCCCCTTCTTCCCGGCCCTTGCCCTTGTTACCTTCTTGGGAGAGGATGATGAACTTGGTGGTCTTGAGCGTCTTTCCATTCAGCGTCCAGGTGATGGTGGCTGGGGGGTCAGAGGACACCTGACACTGGAGTAGCAGCTTCTCGCCCTCTGTCACACGGACATCTTGTAGCTTCTCCTTGAAGGTTGGGGCTGTCCCTTGGTTCTCTGACCTGTTCTCATTATCTGTGGCTCCTGCATGCCCCCTCTTACAGTTCACATCATTCTTAACCTCCTTCTTGAGTTCTTTCCCAGCTGGTTTCGGGGTCTCAGCAGGCTTGGCGTTACCCATGGGTTTTGGGGTCTCAGCAGGCTTGGCGTTG
>NW_023270268.1:87362654-87392703 GCF_011800145.1 Mirounga leonina | reverse complement strand
TTTCTTTCTTTCTTTCTTTCTTTCTTTCTTTCTTTCTTTCTTTCTTTCTTTCTTTCTTTTTCTTTCTTTCTTTCTTCTTTCTTTCTACTTTCCTTCCTTCCTTCCTTCCTTCCTTCCTTTAGAAATATCTAGACTTTTCAGTCTCTAGGCTTTCCTTAGACATCCCAGGACAAAGCAGCAAAAACAGCAAAGAGAGGCCTAGCTCAACCTAGCATACTGAAGGACCAAATCCAGTGTTGATCTTTTACCAATTCTAGTGGTAAACACTTTACCAATTCTGCCTTCTAGTGGGAACTGGAGGCGCTTGCATCAAAAGTATCTTTTAAATATAATATCTATCACTTCCCACATGCTAGGCACAGTTTCTAAATGATATATATAGATACAGATATCTATATTGATAGATAGAGATATAACTTGCTTATTTGTGTATATGTACACACAGACATACACACACGTGTCAACTTATTAATAATATTTACAACTCTGTGGGGGTAAACACTATTATTATCCCCACTCTACTGATAAGGAAAACTGAGGTGCAGAGAGGGTAGGTTATCTGCCCAAGGTTGTCTAGCTGATATGTGGTAGAACTTGGGGCTTAAAACTCTTAACCATTATGCTCTATTGCCTCTCTATAAAATAATTTATAAAATAATAAATAATTTTTCAGAGAACCCATTATCTTTTACCCAGGGACTTCAGCACCTGTAGAAAATGCTTTTGCTCTCTAGGCAAAATGAAATAACATGAAGCAACAGCAGCCAATATCCTGAACTTCCTGGTTTCAAACTGATTTGAAATAAATACGTTCATACATGTAGGAATATGTATCCCAGCTTCTATGGTCTGGAAAACTTGTTTTGTGTTTTTACAATAAAAAAAGGTTTTTTGTAAAGGAAATAAACTGAATTACAACTAGATTGTAAGCTGCTAAATGACAGGGACACTGAATAATAATAATTTGTATTCCTTATAGCAATCATCACAATGCCAAGGGTTTATTAATAATTCTATATGTTTACTTAAAGCATTAATAATAAGTAAGTAATTTAATTCCCATAATCTTTGATGAGCAGAGCAGATCTTATACCCATTTTGTAAATTATAAAACTGAGGCTCAGAGAGTTTCTCAAAGGTCATTGTTTATACCCCACCCCCTTATATGCTGTCTCTAAGGCTTGTTAATCTTGTTAACTCAATGTCTTCTGCCATATCTGGAGCCTTTCCCACCTAAAGAACAAAGAATAACTTGTCTGAAATCTGGAGACTATTTTTGTCACTATTATTTCTTTTCTTATCCCTAATTACAAAGGCCATACCTTGATTTATTTACCATACTGAGAACTAACTAGATGAAATAATATTCTTGAGGTGGATATTTATCCATGTTTTTAACATAGAAGACTTACAGAAATGTTAGAACCAGAAGGTAATTAACCTTTATTTTATTTAGTGCTTTCCTTAACCTATTTTACACATGAAGTCAGAGAGCCAAGGGTGGAGTGATTTACTCAAAGCCACGATGAGTTAAAAGAAAAGGAGCCAAAATCCACATCTGATTCTATCCATTTTCTCTCTGTACTGTTTTGGTTTTTTTTTTCCTGGTAGAGCGCTGAGCTTATCTTTCTGGCTAGCCAGGTGAAGATTCCTTATTTCTAGGCAAGCATCAAACTCATCTTTCCCTTCATCATTTTATGAGCATGCTCAGTAGGAGTATTAGGAGTAGAGCCCTGTGGCAGACCACTGGAGACCTAGTTTCAGTATGAGGAAGAGCTATCATTTCATGGGTTTTCAGTAATTCAGTCCAGCTCCTCATCATTTCCAGTGCTTATTCTGTTCAAAGCATTATACTTAGCACTTTTAAAGTTGCCTGACCAATAATATCACCCTGGCTGCATTTCAGTGCTTGACTGTCATGGGGAAAATGGCTCATACTTACATTGAAATTAAGATAAGCTACATTTTTAGCATTCAACCTTCTAACCAACCTAGCAGCCCTGAAAAGAACAAAATAATTTAGCATAACACATATTTTTAAAATTAATCTTCACTTGGTTCTTATTGAGCATCCCATTCCTTTTTTGCATGTTTCCAAAATCATGATACATTTCTAGGAATCAGCATCTAGCAGCCTGGAGTGTGCAGAGCCCTCCTTTCTGAAAGATGAAATAATATATGTCCCTCACCAGTCCTCTGTTCTTCCTAGCCTCTCCAAGATGAGTGATCCCCCCTGCTCTTTGATTGCAAGTTTCCCTGAACCACAAGGAAGTTAAGCCAGAGGTGGTTCCCATCCTTAGGGAACGGAAACATTAATGGAATGAACTTAGCAGAGATGAGCAATGAATATAAACATAGGTGTGCTGGTGAGAAGGACAGTCTAACATGTCACTGACTGGTGGAGGGTAGGTTGGATGACCCCTATCTGACTTTCTTGCCCTGGCCCCTGCCCTGACCTCTCCTGTCTGCCCTGAGTGGGGTCTCTGCTCTCTCCCCCACAGCTGTGGACATGGATGGAAGACCTTCAGAAGGAGATGCTGGAGGATGTTTGTGCGGACTCAGTAGATGCGGTCCAGGAACTGATCAAGCAGTTCCAGCAGCAGCAGACCGCCACTCTGGATGCCACGCTCAACGTCATCAAGGAAGGCGAAGACCTTATCCAGCAGCTCAGGTCAGCGCCTCCCTCCCTGGGGGAGCCCAGCGAGGCCAGGTCAGCATGGGCAGTGGTTTCCAGTGGGAAATGCCCTCGACTAGATGTGAGATAAGTCGTGTCCCGGTCTTGGTTCAGCCACAGCCGGCTTTGTGGTCCTGTGTGAGCTTCAGTCTCTCCCTCTGTCAGATATGAAAAAGCCTGGGCCATACCCAACTTGAGTTTAGGATGAAATAGTAAATGGGAAAGCTCTGGTGTTTCAAAGAATTACGTATGATTCATGATGTTGTTTAGCAATCAGTAAGTGACATAGACACAAAAATTAACAACATTAAACCGAAAATAAGTAACATCTTCATGAAGAATTATGGAACTTTTGGTTATGTGGAGAAATAGCCAGTATGGAATATAGTGTTCTTTGGCTTCTGATCTTGGGCTGAACCCTGAATGCTAGTGCCCCAGTTGGCAAAAATGGTTGGCTTTGGCCCCATGGGGATCTAGAGAATGTGTGTCATTATCTCACTCCGCTCTCCATTACCCACATATGACCTTTCCACCATTCCTTGCTGCCCAGAAAATACAACTCCCTCTGTATCAACCTAAACAAACATAACTAAGAAGGAAAATCCTGTTGAAAACCTTACATTCATTTAGAATCATCCACACCATTGCCTCCTTTCTGTTGGCATCAATATCTAGCTTCCTGTCCCTGTCAAGGGCATGGGCTCCTCAGATAAAGTGCCACGGGGCCTTGAGGAAGCCCTCAGCACCACCCCTGTGCCCAGGTGCTGTATAAATAGGACTTGATGATGCTAATGATGTCTGCCCACGGGGACTTGTTCTATCCTAAAATCACCGAGTGCTGGGACCTCTGCCCGCTCCGGACAGAAATAATCTCATCAGCAAGTCCCAGGCCAGCCCTGGGGCCTGAGGGAATTACTTGAATTGGAGAAGGTTTTTCACCACCCCCGTACCAGCTGTCCAATTAGACAAACAATGAGAACTTACCTTGAGATAGCCCTGGCACGTTTTTCTGTTGGAAATTAATTGTGTCAATTCTAAGCATGCACATGAGATGTTTTGGGTCCTCCTGTTGCATACTAACAAGACAGCCTCTTTCCCTTCTTCCCCCAGTTCATCTTTACTAATATGTAATACATGAATTTTGTCTGCCTATCTAGGAAACCCTACTGAAAAAAAATTCCAAATAGCAGTCAGTCTCTTAATCTCTCTGGCCCTCAGCTGTTTCATCTGTGTAATTAAGGAGGTCACTCCAAGAGCTCTGTCAGCTCTAGAATTTTGTGATGGTTTTGTGTTTTCTCTCCAAATACTGTTCACAAACTTGATGGGTTTCGTTCTGTGTGGGTTGGGTCTATGGGGATGACCCTTGCTCTCACCTGCCAACCTTGCATGATGCCTAAGGGCTGAGGGTTACTCTGTGATGGCGAAGGCCTGTTTCTACAACTTAAACGCCATGGATTTCAGAGAGGACCCTAGCTAGCTGTGTGACCAAGAACCACTGGTGACCATGTACGCCCCCACTAGCCTGACTCTAGCCCAGGCTCCCGTCCCTGATTTCAAGACCCGCCGAAGAGGAAGAGAGTGGAGAGGGGCACGAAGCCTCCTGCCCAGCAGAGCACACATCTTCTCTCAATCTCCCTGACTCTTCTGGCACTCCTCACTGAAGCACCTCAGGTGGTTTTGGCATCACCTCTGTGATTCCTAGTGAGTGTGATGCTGACTAGGTGCCGTGCAAAACGGTCAGAAATCATTCTCTTCCTTCTGGAAGCTGCGTGATGGAAAACAGCCCGAGAGGAGCAGTCAGAAAGAACAAGCATATCCTCCCAACAGCAAAGTGCTCAACAAATGCATAATGCAGAGGATCAAGTACATGCCTTATATTCTGTTCATGATTGGGTATCTGTGCGGCGGTGGGGTTTTGTGCCCAAATAGGCCAGAGGAGAGGGAACTCTCAGAATGACACAAGGAGGGGCTCCTGACCACGGGCCTTATGCCCCCTTCAGAAACAGTGTGGGCTCAGACACAGCTGCTTCTGAGACAAACACAGGCTGACAGGACTGGTGGTCAGAAGGCCTACTGATGATTTTGCTCTTGTCCTTCTCCTTTGTACATTGTATAAGAAACCAAGAGGCCACAAGATAATGAATGTGCCCCTTTATTGTAAGCTTGAGGGCCCTATAGACTCTAAACGTCTGAACACCTGTAATTGTCCTATTATAATGATCTCTTTGAAGGTCTCACCACCCCTTACTTCTCTGAGCAGCTCAACATGTTTTCTTTTGGTTCCTGTCTATGACATGTCACCTCCCCCCTGCCACTTTCGTAGACTCTACTGCTCAAAGAGTGCAGGCCTCCCACTGCTTGGCTGGGTTCCTCCTTTTCTTATAATGCCCAAATCAGAACTCATCTTCTTTGCCACCTTGCTGTTGCCCCAGCCTCTTGTGCCCCTACCCTCTACTCTCCACAGCTAGGCCTGGGCCCCAGTCAGTGCTTGGCACTTCTTCTGTGTCCTTTCAGGATTCACGGCCATTCACACAGCTTGTTTCTGGTCACAGAGCACATTCACATGCGTGGTCTTACTTGACAGCAAACCACAAAGTGAGCTGGGCGGGGGGCGGTGGGGGGGCGGCTTTAAGTCCACTTGACAGGAGGCAGCTGGGGCTCCCGGAGGTGATTTCCCAAGGCCACAGGCCCCTGTGTGTCAGAGTGGGGACTTAATCTGGGCTGTGGCCTCTAGAGCCCATGCTTTCCTCACAACAGCCTGGAGCCTGGGTCACAGCACAAGCCCATAACTTTGGCACGGCATTGTCAAGTGGATGAATAATTCTGGTAGCTGTGATCTCATTTTATTTAACAAGGATCCTGTGAGGTAAAACTAGGAAGGGTGATTTTTTTCATATGCCTTTAATTTGCCGACTCTTACGCCTTGTGATCAATGTGTCTGCTCTCATGCATGTGTACGTGTGTGTATTAAACCTGTGCATCAGAGGCTGCATGTATGTGTGGAACCGGTCCAGCTCCCTAATGTATTCTGCTTTGGAGAGCCCTTTCCGTACATTCCTTTGTCTGATCCATCTCCCAGTTCTGAGGACTAGGAGAGCAGCTAGTCTCAGAGCTGCAGTGCTGTGAACCTCAAAGATGATACACGTATCGTTGGTTCACCTGCTAAAGACAGTCCCAGGGTCACAAGAGGAGTTTGATAAATGTCGTGAATGACCCAGTCGATTCACATCCACCTTGCTCAGATGAGGAAGGCCCCCTGCCCCTATATCACTTTTAACATGGCAAGGCCTCTCCCTTTCCCTCCCTACTCGGCCACAGGGACTCGGCTGTGTCCAACAACAAGACACCCCACAGCAGCTCCATCAGCCACATCGAGTCAGTCCTGCAGCAGCTGGACGATGCCCAGGTGCAGATGGAGGAGCTGTTCCACGAGCGGAAGATCAAGCTGGACATCTTCCTGCAGCTGCGCATCTTCGAGCAGTATACCATTGAGGTAGAGGTGGGGAAGGTGGGCACTGGGAAAGGAGAGGAAGGGGAGTCAAGGAGAGTTCTGGGGCCGCTGCATACTGCCTGCTTCCTGGTCAAAGGCACTGCATCGGGCTGGGAAGGGAGCATTGGGCAGTACCCTATGGGAATTCGAGGGGATGGTGCATCAAGGATACATTTTTAGACTCAGCAAATTCCCAATTCACATTCTACCTTGTTCTTTTCCTCTGTCCTTCTCACCTGCTCTGCCAAGCAGAGCCTCTCTGTTTCACTTCCTGTGTGGGAATTACTTTACTGAGAAGGCTTTTGATGGGATTATTTGGACCCTTGGTACTTTGCTTCCTGAAAGACCGTGGCATTGGCTATTTGAGTTGGTGATTGGATGCTTTAGCTTCAGGAGTAGGTAGGTGTTAAAATTTGGAGGCCTCCTCAGCTGATGACTAGAGGTCAGGAGCTAGATGAAATCACAGAGCAGTCAGGAAGTCAGGAGCCATGGGGAGAAAGACCTTTTCTTCAGTTTGCTTTGTGCTTACCAAGAAAGTAAGTCTATGCTAAGGCCATCTTGGTTCAACTCATGGACTCCTCAGTTCCTTCTGGAAAGGTCAGAATCAGATGTTCTAATATATTTATATCCCCTTTGTGATGCCTATTAATAATGTCTGTTCCACATAATATCCACCTTTTATTATTTTCTACTTTGAAACAGTAACTAAAGCCAGGCCAGTAGGGTTCCTGGGGTGTGAAGAGTATCCAACACCCAAGGCACTTTGTCCTTTTCAGGGATGGGAAAGGGTTAAATTAAAGAGGCACTATCTTCTCTTTGCTCCCTGCTGGTGTGGTCTGAGGGAAAGCACTCTCCACCCATCATTTTTTAAAATTTTGTTTTGCATTCCAACCGGCTCCTCACAGTTGGGGCTTCTGGGTGTCTGGGAATGAGCTTCCCAACAATATCTGTGGAAACTTCATGAAACTGGTTTGGACGGAAATGACTATTTTTTTTTTTTTTTTTTAATGTTGCAATTCCCATATCCCAATCCTAGTCCCAGCTAGGACCTGAGAACTGTCCTGGCAAAAGATACTCTTCTTCAATTCTGTGAGCAACAGAGTTTATATTGAGAATCACAAATATTAAAAGGAAAGCAGTCCTGAAACAATCCTTCCTATCCCTGTCTTACAGTCTTTTTCTTCTTATAACCACACATCTACTTTTGCCTCCCTGGAAGCCACTGCAATTTCTTGCTTGAGACTACCTGTTCAAAAAGGGGCATTCTGGACAGTTTCCAGAACAAAGGAAAAGATAAGTCTTTAAATCTAGATCTTGATTATCCTTCCAGCTTATTCTATAACTTTAGGTGTATTTATGTGTACTTTTTACTTAATTTATTTTGAATCTATGCTCAAAAGGATTTCAGGTAGGAAGTAGTATTAAAACATAAGTTGTGGGGTGCCTGGCCGACTCCGTTGGAGGTGTGCGTGACTCTTGATCTCAGGGTCGTGAGTTCAAGCCCCACGTTGGGTGTAGAGATTGCTTAAAATAAATAAACTTTAAGAAAAATAAATGTATACTTAAAAATATATGTTGAAAGAACAATGAAAATGCTAGTGGAAAATTAGAGATTTGGGCAGGCAGCAGAGAGAATGTGGTGAACTTCATAAAGCTGGGGTGATGAAGGTAACAAAGAAAGGAAAGAGGGGGTGTGAGTTGTTAATCTTTGGTACTTGGGAGTGAGGCTCACTGAAATAAACAGAGTTACATATGATTGCAGTGGCGCCAGCCCCAGGCACTCCCACCATCCCTCCCCAGCTCCACTGTGCCTGCCAAAGGTGAATGTATCCGTTGGGAAATTATGTTAGCAGGTGTGGTGATTCTGCTCTTGTAGTCTCTATTTAATCTCCTCTCATTCCCTGTCCACATAAAAAACTGCTTAAGAGGAAGGAAATCATCTGAGGGTTTGGATGTTTAGGTTTTATTTCATTAGATGGCATGGTTTTGAGGTCAGGGTTGCTGGCTTAGTCGCAGAATGGGTCAGATAGCTTCACTTTGCCATGAACTGCACCCCTGACATTAGCCAGAGGAGGTAGGGGGCATCAATAGGGTGTGTTTGCCTAAAGCGATTCTGGAAAATCCATTCCCACTCTTGAGAAACAATCCAGAGTATATGCCAAAATTATCCTTTAAAACAAAAAAGCAAACTATAAATCCAATACTTTAAGATTGGATCCTATTTAAATGTTGCACCAGAGGAGCTTGTTATTTCAATTATAGGATTTGAATTCTTCAGCCTTTGTATTGTATAAAAATTCTCTCCACCCCCCCCCCCCGCCACCCCGGCAACCCCCATATGGCACAAAAACTTGAATAGTTGATAATGTAGTAGAGCAAAAGTGAGGACACAGTATGAAGGTCTAATAAAATGAGGGAGATATGGGGCACCTGGGTGGCTCAGTCGTTAAGTGTCTGCCTTCGGCTCAGGTCATGATCCCAGGGTCTTGGGATCGAGCCCCGCATCGGGCTCCCTGCTCCGCGGGAAGCCTGCTTCTCCCTCTCCCACTCCCCCTGCTTGTGTTCCCTCTCTTGCTGTGTCTCTCTCTGTCAAATAAATAAATAAAATTAAGAAAAAAAATGAGGGAGATAAAAATAGTGATTTGGTTCAGCACCCTCTGGTTTAGGCAGTGACATCCAGGTTTTAGAAGGGGTCTTGTGCCCCATCTGGGGTGTGGCCCAAAGCTTGGGAAACGGCTGCATTTCATCTCAGATTGATATGGAAATCCTGCCAACCCTATGAAAAATTTCTGCTTCAACTCAGATTGTCAGAAGTTATTTTTGAGGGTGATGAGATTATTTCAAATACCAGCTAGTGTTTCACTGTGGGGGATGACGAGCAAACATCTAGGGAAGGGTCAGAGTGTGAAACCGAGGGCGGCTTGTATAGTGAGGGACATGTCAGAGCTGACATTAGCCAGGACAGGGGCTGTCACTGCAGAACCTTCAGCTATGGGGTCTTTCCCTCGAGGAAGGCATTTGATGGACATACTCGAAATTCCTGGGGATTACTGAAAACCAGAGCAGGCCTGCGCCCCTGACATCTGGGAATCTAAGCATGACTCCTTAACCATGTCACCGATGGCTAAGATGGGCTAATTAATTTAAAAATTAAGATAGTACAAGAGTTGCTGTGCCAGACTCCTTTTCCTCAGTGAGAATGGTGTGTATGATGCCCATAGGATAACCTGGGCTGAGGTCATAGGACACCCCCACCAAGAATGAAACATATCCCAAATGTATAGGCAACTGCTCAAAAGCCAGGACTGCAGCTGCATTCCTGACATAACTTCTTAGCCTCCATGGAGACCAGACAGTGTGACCCATGGTGGAACATGATGTTCTGTAAAGTGTTTCCTGTGGGTTCAGCTTCCCCCTACGAAAGACATTTTATATGAAATGGTTGTGATAGCAGAGACATTTCACCAAATGTGAATAATGTTTATGTTGTGGTGGTAAGAATATGGGTGATATTTTCTCAAAGCTTCCATGCATTTCAAAGTTTTCTACAACTGACCAGAATGATCAGAAAGAAATAAAAAAAAAAAAATGTTTTTAGAAGCAAGAACGGGCCAGCAGTCTCCAAATTCTTTTGATTGTGCACTCTCTTAATAAAATATTTTTGAACTTGCAACTCCCTATCTTTGCATATATTAGTTTATAAATGGTACACATGTTCAATCACTGGCTAATAATCTCAGAACTCAGGGTGCCTGTAGGGTGAAATTCAGCTTTTTTCATTAGAAGTTGTGGTTCCATATTTCAGATCGCTTTCTTGATCATTTCTAATTATTTTTTTAGCCTGGCTTCTTGACAGATCTGATTAGATTATCATTGTTTCTTTACCCCACAAGGTGGCCAACAGAGAGTTCAAAGTTCTCTTGTGTTTTCATGCATATTATTGTCCTCAAACTGCAGTTTCTTTGCAGGAAACTTGATAAGCCATGTGTCTTTCTGTGAAGCTTAGTTAAAAGTAGATAATAGATAAATCTGTTTAACTGGGTGCATGTAAAGAGCAGTAACTTGAACTATGCTGAAAGCAAAGGGACAAAAGAGCCACAGTCGGCCCCTCTACACTGCAGGATCCCACCCTCCTGGAGGAGCCCTCTCCCACCCCACGGGCTGCCAGTTCTTGCAGCGAGGTTCCAGTGTCAGTCTATTAGTGAAAGTCTAGGGAAACACTGCATCTTTTTTATTGGTTTAATCAAATAATGTGCGCATATGATATATATGCACATATAGATACATATTTATACAGTGGGAATTTTTGTGTTTTCAGTGGATAATCTGGGGCATCCCCTGGGGTTGGCATACTCACATTATAGAGTACTAGAAATGACACCAAGAAAGATACTTTACATTAGGGACTTTATAGGGGTGCCTGGGTGGCTCAGATGGTTAAGCATCTGCCTTCAGCTCTGGTCATGATCCCAGGGTCCTGGGATCGAGCCCCACATCGGGCTCCTGGCTCAGCGGGGAGCCTGCTTCTCCCTCTCCCTCTGCCTCTCTCCCTGCTCATGCTCTCTCTCTGTATCTCTGTGTTTCAAATGAATAAATAAAATCTTTAAAAAAAAAAAACATTAGGGACTTTATGAAACGTGGGCCACAGTTATGGTCTTTCTTTTAAATCTTCGACTCTATAATCACAATCAGAGTTTGTTCAGTGTACCTGCAAATTAATCTGTGTGATTAACCTGAGTATGGAATGGAACAGCCAACTATAGATCTATGGGGTTTGCATTAGGACAAATTGTAGCTAGGCTGAGGCTGGGGAAAAAATAGCCTTCAAGGAGGAAAATTCTGCCTTGAGGAGAGACGGCTGATTACAATTTACTGGTGGTCTCAACTCTTCAACTGGTTGTACGTAGAGGCTTTTACTGTCTCATATTTGAAAGAGATTGCTCAGTCAGCCTTTTGCCTGATAGAAATCCAACTCGGTCAACATTTAGTGAGCACCTAATATGAATCAAAAACTATATGGGGGATACCAACAGTCCTTGCCATTAGGCGGGTAGCTAAGGAGCAACAGAGAAACAGAATCATCATACAATGTGATAATTCTGTGACAGAGAGAGACTCACGGTTGGATGAGAACACTGAGACAGGAATATTTAGTTTAGTGAGGCTGCCCATGGAAAGTTTCTTGATGAGATTATACCTGGAAGACAGGTAAAAGTTGGTGGCCAGGATTTGGCATCCCCAGGGGATGCCACCTAGCCTCTACTGGGATATCTCCGAAGTCTAGAAGTGGGGTTGGGGGGATAGGGTAGACAAGGGAGCTCAGGATTTTATCAGTGTGTTGAACCAGAATTTCCACCCTTCTGCTCTTTGGTTCTAGTTCTGCTCTCTGGAAAAACAGAAAAAATCTGTTCCCTCTTTTATTTGGCAGTCTTAAAAATATTTGAAAATGGTCATCATAGGCTTCTTTTCCTTTATCTGAAAAATGTTGAGATTATGTAGTTATTTCTACAGTCCCCTTGACCCTAAAAATTTGATGACTATTTCTCTTCATCATCAGCCCTTCTCTGTGGCACACATATCCCCGATTTACTCGTGTCTTTTTGGATATGATGTGGTCTCCAGACACCTAACTCCTGGTTGCCCTGTGCTGAAGGCGAGTTAGCCACACACCTGGGTAGGACACTATCAGGGAACTGGCATGGACAGGAGCCTTTTCCGTGGCGTTATCACCTGCCTTGTCTAGGCTTGTGCTGCCTTAAAAGCCCCGGGTTGTTTTTACAAGGTGCTTCTGATATACTTACTTTAAAAAAAAAAAAAAAAACTTAAATAGAAGCTTTTATATATTTTCCCTCTCAAATTGTACTGTTTTTCTTCTTGGCCCAGTTCTTCAGCCTATCAAGGTAAATTTATTATTGCTTCAACATTGTAGCTATTTGAAATATTGGCCAGGTCAGGCAGGGCCCTGTGGTGCTCCACTGGAAGTTTTCCTCTGGTGACGCAGGGCCATCAGCCTGCACAGTCATTGTGTTGGCTGGGGATCATCTAAGGACCCCATCATCTAGTCCACTTTTATAACCTCTTCTTCTATAGATTCTGTGCCAGGCTCTGCAAAGCCATGCTGTGCTCAACGTTTGCAATATACGTCAAACCCACCAACATAGAAACTATAACAAGAAAGAAAATGAGATCTATCTGAGATCCCTGTTGGTGGATTGCTCCTAGGGATCACTGTAGCATTCTCTAAATATGCCCCAGTTCCTTTGAGAAGGAAATGCAAAATAAATTCCATAAAGTAAATCAAAGCCTACACAGAATATTAATTTGATAGTCTCTTCCAGACTTTTGCCAAATTGATTTCAGCATCATTGTGTGTGGGGGGGTGTTCTGCTACCATCTTCCTTCTTAAAAAAAAAACAAAAAAACAAAAATGATTATTCACACAGCTTTCATATTCTGGCAAGTCACCTGTTTGGGGTAAATTATCAAAGATGCCTGATGGAAACTTTCAGATCACTCTGTAATGATTGTGAGCCTAAAGTCAGGTTATATTCTCAAGGTACAAATGCTATATGCTTCTTATTTCTGGTGAGGATACTGGGGATTCAGGAGAAGGAAGCAGATTTAAGCTCCAGGACTAGGTATTTAGCTTACACGGGAGGAAAAACACTGGCATTCAAGCATTGATAAGTACTAGAATGAATGGACAATGTATGTTGTAGGAGCTCTTCAACAAAGGGGAGATCTTTTGAAAACAGATTAGATTCCCACAGGTCTCAAACTCATTAAGAGGCAAAGATATGGGCAAAATAACTACTGAGGATCCAATCAAGACCCCTTCAAGGCCATCATGATTATTTCAAAGGTCTCTGTTTTAGCGTGATGTTAATGAAGAAAAGAACATGAAATTGTTCATAAAAATTATTCAATTATACAGATTATCTACTGGAATAGAAATTAGGTAACTGAACATTGGAACTCATCAATTATAGCATGTTGCAATATGCTCTTACATTATTTTGCCAAAAATTAGAAACAATTGAGTAGATTTCTTTATTGCCGAATCCTTCTGCTTTTCCCGAAAGTTCTTGCGATATCCCCAAAGATCTTTATATAGCTACATAAATAAATATTTTAACTCTTTAGAGAAGTTATATATATATTTCTAAAGCAGAAAGAAATGTTACGATATACCTTTAAAATAACCTATATTAGAATTCACTATCAACATTTTATAAATTGATTTTAGAAACAAAAAGAACTCACAGAAAAGAAAATACTAGACAAGAAGAATAAATGACTGATAATTTGTTGAATTTTAGTTTCACAGTGGTAACCTATATCAGTATACAAACCCATTATAGATAAAAGAGCTCTTCCCATGCAACAAGACTGTCTCTTTAGCTGCAATATGTCTTTCCCTGTCATCCAACACTTGTAGGTCAGTGGAGAATATTTAGCTTTCACTTTTTGTCATCTTAATAAAAATAGTGACATCATAAAACAGAAAGATGCTCATTTTGCAATTGACAGCCCATGTATTTCAGAGCATCTCACCACAATGAAATGCCTTGGATCCTTCCTTCCTACTATTAGTTGGAATAGGGTTGGACCTTAATGTACACAGTGTGTGTGCAAATGATTTCTCTGCAGTATGTGATGCTGTTTGATAGCATTTTACCCACAGTAGAACTTCCTACAAAGTTGGAGTCAGTCCTCTCAAACTCTGCCGCTGCTTTATCATGTCAGTTTATGTCATACTCTAAATCCTTTGTTGTCATTTCAACAGCCTTCACAGCATCTTCCCCAGGAGTAGTTTCCATCTCAAGAAACCACTTTCTTTACTCATCCATAAGAAGCAACTCCTCATCCATTCAAATTTTATCATGAGATGGCAGCAATTCAGTCACATCTCAGGCTTTACTTCTAATTCTAGTTCTCTTGCTGTTTCCCCCACATCTGCACCTACTTCCTCCCCTGGAGTCTTAGACCCTCAAAGTCATCCATGAGGGTTGGAATCAACTTTTATCCAAACTCCTGTTGATGCTGTTATTTTGACCTCTTCCCATGAATCATGAATGTTATTAATGGCACCTAGAATGGTGAACCCTTTCCAGAAAGTTCTCAATGTGTTTTGTCCAGATCCATCAGAGGAATCACTATCTGTGGCAGCTATAGCCCTACAAAATGTATTTGTTAAATAATAAGACTTGAAAGTTGAAAGTACTTCTTGATCCATGGGCTGCACAATGGATGTTGTGCTAGTAGGCATGAAAACAATATTAATCTCATCATATGTCTCCATCAGAGCTCTTAGATGAGTAGGTACATTGTCAGTGAGCAGTGATACTTTGAAAGACATATTTTTTTCTGAGCAGTAGGTCTCAACAGGAAGCTTAGAATATTTTGTAAACCATGTTGTAAACAGATGTGCTGTCATCCAGGCTTTGTTGTTCCATTTATGGAGCACAGGCAGAGTAGGTTTAGCATAATTCTTAAAGGCCCTGGGATTTTCAGAATGGGAAATGAGCACTGGCTTCAACTTCAAGTCACCAGCTGCATTAGCCCCTAACAAGAAGGTCAGCCTGTCCTTTGAGAATTTGAAGCCAGGCATTGACTTCTTTTTGGCTGTGAAAATCCAGGATGCTATCTTCTTCCAATAGAAGGCTATTTTGTCTATATTGAAAATCTGTTGTTTAGTGTAGCCACCTTCATGAATTATGTGAGCTAGGTCTTCTGGATAACTTGCTGCAGCTTCTACATCAGTACCTGCTGTTTCACCTTATACTTTTACGTTATGGAGATGGCTTATTTCCTTAAACCTCATGAACCAACCTCTGCTAGCTTCCAACTTTTCTTCTGCAGCTTCCCCACTTCTCTTGGGTTTCATAGAATTGAAGAGTTTGGATTAGGCTTTGGCTTAAGGGAATATTGTTGCTGGTTTGATCTACTATCCAGACCACTCAGACTTTCTCCAAATCAGCAATAAGGCTGTTTTGCTTTCTTATCATTTGAGTTTTCATGGGAGTAGCACTTTTAATTTCCTTCAGGAACCCGTGCTTTGCATTCACAACTTGGCCAACTGTTTGGTGCAAGAGACCTAGCTTTTGGCCTATCTCAGCTTTTGACATGCCTTCCTCTTGAGGCTTAATCATTTCTAGCTTTTGATTTAAAGTGAGAGACGTACAGACTCTTCCTTCCACTTGAACACTAGAGGTCATTGCAGGGTTATTAACTGGCCTGATTTCAATGTTGTTGTGTCTCAGGGAATAGGGAGCCCCGAGGAGAGGGAGAGAGATGGGGCAATGGCTGGTTGGTAGAGCAGTCAGAACACACATATTAAGTTCTTCATCTTACATGGGTGTGGTTCGTGGTACTCCAAAACACTGACAGTAGTAACATCAGAGATCATGGACCACAGATCACCACAACAAATACGATAATCATGAAAAAGTCTGTAAATATTGTGAGAATTTCCAAAATGCAACACAAACATGGAATGAGCAAATGCTGTGGGAAAAATGGCATCAGTAGACGTGCTCAACACAGGGTTGTCACAAACTCTCACTCTATAAAAAACACATCTGGGAAGTACAATAAAGTGAAGTGCAATAAAACGAAGTATGCCTGTACAAGGTAAATACCTTCTTCAACCCATGATCATCATCTTCATCATGATTACCAGCATCTTCAAATGATTTGGAGAAAAAGACTGCATAGTGAGATTTCCAATTTCGCAGGTGATAATAAAGAACTAAATAGATGGGAATAGACCATAGGAAAAGGGAAGAAAAGTGACAGGTGAGTTTTCATTCAGGCAAGTACAGAATAAAACATTGGGCGGGGAGGGGGAAGACTGAGAAAGCAGGAGGAGCCAGTGGAGAGGACGCCCTGAGAACAGAGCCCAAGGCAGCTGCTAAGCCGAGTCCCTCGGGTCAGTCTGTGCCAGGAGAATGCTGGATTCAGTGAATGTCATCTGGCAGGAAAGTCTTGGGCTTCATTTTGAAGTGAGCCTTCCCACTTCCCACTGCCTCTTACCCTTTCTTTCTGTTTCGCTCCTTCTCTGATTTCCCTTATGGCTATGGCTCTAGAGTAGACAATTGTTAGAATAGAAATATTGCCAGTGTATCTCTCAAAGAGGTCATTGTATCCTAACACTCCAATTAATTCAGGAGAGCGAGGGAGATAGGAGCCGCTGGAGCCAAGAGGGGAACTGAGTGGGCTGGAGCTGAGATGGACCTAATTGAGTGGAAAGAGAAAGCAAAATAGGGTGATTGAAAGCTGAATGCCCTGTGGGCAACTTGTGTTCTATCTTTCATTCATTTAGTTCAGGCCCTACTTTTTGCCCTGAACAAATTCTTTCAGGTTTCTTTTCCAAATGGAGTTAAGTAGCCAAATTAATTCCCCAGTGCAGGATTTTCTTTTCACGGTCTCTGTATGAGCCAACAAGTCCACATCTGATAGTTTGAGATAAGCCAGAGAAAAACTTCTGGGTCTGGGGGTGGTCATGAAGCTCTTCACATCAGAGGGTGTACTTTGAAGGGTGGTGAGGATTTGAGCAGACTGGTAGAAAAAAAACAAGGGTGTTTCAGGGCTATCCAACCAAGGAAGGAGGCTAGAGAGGGCAGGAGCCAACTCTCAGGGTCGGCGAGTAACCGGCTGACTGGTTTCTGAAACAGAACATGAGATGAGGCTGGAAAGTTAGGTTTGCTCATGAACAGTAGGTAAGCTTCAGGTTTGAAAACAAAGCTTTTTCTTAAAAAAAAAAAAGTGCCCTTGCTGTGTGCCAGCCTTGTACCCAGAAAGAAGGTAGAGAGGAAGAAGGCAATGAAAGAACATTTTTTGATGAAACAGAAAATAGGAAAGAAAATAAACTCCAGCAAATATTAGAAACACACAAATCAGACTATTTCAAGGATCTGCACATCGCTTCTTGGGGGTAATGGGAAGAACGAGTCAAACAGAGAGAAAAGAGAGTAGACCCCAGGAAGACGGCCTTAGGAGTCAGGCTGGTCTGCTGAGTAGCCCCTCGAAAGTCTCATTCTTTGGGCTTCATAACCGACAGGGGCCCTCAGCCTAATGATGTCAAGGTGGTGAGGGTGGAGGAGGGTAGGGAAGGGGAGAGGAAAGAATACAGAAACACCAGATTCAGAATGCTAGACATATTTCACATTTGGTAGATTCAGATTCCCAAGATACCGGATCTCTGAGGCTCACTCTCCCAATTGAAGCAGCTCAGCTTTGCTCTGCTTCTCCTCACCAGGACTCTCAACACTATCCACTCCATAGACTCCTGCCTTCGGAGCCCTGGCAATCTCCACCCTTCCTGCCTCTCTAGATCACTGGGGGGTGGGGAGGTGTGGAACAGGATGGGATATGCAAAAACTTCATGAACTGTAACTTGCACAGCATTTGTTGCTGCTGTAGACATAGAAACACCTGGAGAATGCTGTGACCGACGTGCACTGGGGCTTAACTGTAGTTTAGGAGTCCAGCCACTGCAAAGCGGAGACGGATCCAAGGATAGGGTTAGTTAGTAAGGCTTCATTCTCGCACTCTCTCGTGGACCTGCGAGCCGGTACCGACCGTCGTTCCCTTACAGGTGACGGCAGAGCTGGACGCCTGGAATGAGGACTTGCTCCGGCAGATGAATGACTTCAACACGGAGGATCTGACCCTGGCCGAGCAGCGGCTGCAGCGCCACACGGAGCGGAAGCTAGCCATGAACAACATGACGTTCGAGGTCATCCAGCAGGGCCAGGATCTGCACCAGTACATCATGGAGGTCCAGGCCTCAGGTGGGTGAGCTCTCCCATCCTCCTCCTTCTGGCAGGGAGATGATGAAAGCAAGCAGGCCAGCCTGACTCCAGCCAGCACGTGCACTCTGCTCATCCACTTCATTCCCACAGATACGGGAGCAGAGGTTTTTGCCATTTTAAAGAAAACTGATGCATGAGAGCCGAAATAACTTGTCCAAGATTGCCCAGTTAGGTTCTGGTAAAGAGGAGGATAGGGCCAGGATCTCCTGGCTCCCGGTGCTATGCAGAGAATGGGGAAAACAAAAAATGGAAATTTGCACAGATTGGGAAAAAACGGGGGCCTGCAGAAACAAACCAGGTGGGCTCCGAAAGCAGCCAGCCAGCTGTGTGAATTGTATTCTAATGTGTAGATGTTTGCTGTTCACCCCCCAGGCCCCCTCTCCTGGTCTCTGGCTCAGGCCTCTCAGAGAGCCCAGTTGTTGTTTTTTTTAATCACTGGTCTGTGTGTGAGTGTTAGAAGTGCTGATAAAAATTTATGGCAAGGTCATATAATTTTATAACTTCTCGAGAAACCGTGGCTGAGTTACCCAGATTTCACTTCTTTTTGTGTTCGAGCTTTATTCAGTGTCTATCCAGCAAATGCATGAACCCTTCCTGTGACACCCACCGCTCTCCCAAACGGCCTTTGGTGTTGGAACCAGAGGGAGCCACGGCATTCCCACGGTCAACTAGTCCAGTGGACAAGAAGTCACTCACAGAGGCACATGCAAGTAGAGTGCTGGAACACAGTCTCTGCACCCAGCCCCACCGTTGGCCTCCCCTCCCCCCAGGTCCTCCTTGGCTCCTGTTCCTCACCCTCCAGGAAGAGGCAGACGGGGGTTCAGGCCATTAACTCTTGAAGACACAGTAGGTCCATGTCCCTGTTGACCAAGAAGGATGTTTAGAATCATGAGATTGTCAGGCAGACGTTAGCCCTCAAACTTGACTGTAGGGAACTGTGTTTGTTTTAAGGACCTGAAAGAATAAATAACAGCATTCAAAGAGACTTCACTCCTAACCAGAGGAAAGACAGTCTGGTAAATTCTGTTCGCTCGTGAATTTTCGTTTGTGTTGTGAACAGCTGCAGCTGCCCAGGCTTGTTTACACAGTGCAGACCGTGCCCCACACCGCCCCAGGAAGGGCCATTCACATTGCAGTCTCTCGGGGGCAAGGGTGGGGGGTTCTTTTAAAAAATGGCAGTGCCAGGCCCTAAGCCTGGAGGTCCTGATTTAACTACCTCTGAATGGGACTTGGGCACCAGCAAAAAAACCTTCTCAGGTGATCCACTGTGCAGCCAGGGCTGAGAAGCACAGGAAGGTTTAAGGGCCCATTGAACCTGCCACCTCAGAATCTCTTGGGGGGGGCCCAACAATGGGTGTCTCACCAAGCCCTCCAGGGGTGCTGATGCACCATGAATCTAGGACCTACTCAAAGTGTGGGCCCTGGACCAGCAGCACCAGCGTCACTTAAGAGCTGATTAGAAACATAGACTCCCAGCCCTTATCCCAGACTTAGAAATCTGAATCTGTATGTTAACAAAATCTCCAGGGAAATCATGTGCCTGTTGAGATACACGCTTGGCAATGGCTTGTACATCTTCAAGGTGTTATTAGGGAAGGAGGGGGAAAAGTGTACCTTTCTCTGCAGTTGAGAACCTTACCTGGACTCAGGGTTTCATGTTAGAGCTTCCCCTCATGGTGCTCACAATAGCTGGCAATCCAGCTAAGGCTGGGAACCATGAGAGGATGCGCAGGACCTAAGAGAGAGGCTGGGACCGAGAGGCCTTGCAGGGCTGTCACCCTTCGTCCCTCAGTATTGATGCATCTGGCAGGAGGGAAGCTGGTCTGCCTCGAAACCGCGGTACTTTGTACTGGGATGCTGGCGTGACCTGGGCAAGTCCCTCTCTGTCCCAAGAGCCAGGTATCCATGGTAACAGAAAGCCGACCAGGAGTTGGCAGCCCCTGCAGATGGCCTGTGACCGCGGGTTAGCTGTGCTTGGCAGCCTCCTGAACCTTGAGGGCTGAGTGGGTGAAAACACCTAGGGTAGATGGGCTGCCCACACCCACAGTATCCTGATCTAGAAATGAGCTTTGTGAAAAGAGGCTTGATTGGCCTCTTCAGCCCTGTCTGCTGGGACTGGCTGTTCCCCTGCTCCTACCACAGCTAGCTGTTCAGTCTGGCATCGTCCAGGGGGCTTCAAAGGCTTCCAAGGGAATGAATCCAGGGATTTCAGGGAAGCTCACTTCCTGTCTACTGCTGAATGCCGGGTCCTGCAGAGGATGCATCTACCTCGTCTCTGGCTCGGAGGAAGGGAGAGCAGGGTTGTGCTGGAGCTGGGGGGTTGGGGTGGAGGTTGGGGGTGGACCCAGGTTGGGTCTTGCCCCCAGGTGATTGAGGAATGCAGGACTTCAGAGACCCCGGACTGAGGCAGTAAATGTCTTCATCATTGGTGATGTGTGTCTAATAAACTATATTTGAACTCAAGGTAAAATAAACTCTTGTCTTAGAAAAAAGACAATTAACAAAATTAAGCTCTTGGTTGGTGTTTAGCCCTCCATGCTAACTTAATGAAGGGCTTATGCTTTGATTTTGTAGGACTAAATGGAAATAGGGAATTTCTATACACTTATTTTCAGGTGTGCAGTTGTCATGGTGAGCCAGGTTCCACTAAGTCCCTCTGGTGTTGCCAATGGCTCTAACCAAAGCAAAGCCTTTGCTTAAATCAGCATTAGCTTTAGGAATAGAAGGCGAGACAGGAACACTTTCTCCCCTTGCTCATCATTCTCTCCTCGCTATAGCATTTTCTATTTTGGCCTCAAGTTGGGAGGTGCCAGGTTTTGCTGGAAAGAGTCAAGCTGGGAAAGCATGCCGGCTGAAGTCAATGTCCAGTTCCACTATCAGCTAGCAGTCTGCCTTTGGAAAGTTCCTGTTCTTTCTCTTTAGACCTTTCTTCTTCTGTCTAGTGTGGGAGGTGGGCCTGGATTCCTGCAGTCCCCTCCAGTTCATACTTGCCATGATGAGTCAGCCTAACCACCCCCAGTGGCTATACTGCAGGTCTCTCCACGGAAATCTGACCACGTGACTATTCCATGTGGTCTTAGGAGTAAGAAGAGCTGCTTGTCTTGTGGACGTGTTGCTTGCTTGGTCTAATCAAAGCATCAAGTTTTCTTTATGCGAGGCTTTTAAGTGAAAAATCTTTGGGATCTGTGGCAATGATACTTAAAATTTACTGTGCTTGGAAAGAACCCAGCCCTAGCATTTGAAAATAAATAAAAAATAAATTAAGTGTGGTGGGGATCCTTCTTCTTCTTGAGCATAGAGCTCAGAGCACGGATGGGAGGGAAGAGTGCCTGGGTTGGCACACGGCCACACCCTCCCTACCCGGCTGTGCCCCAACATGCTACCCAATCTCTCCAAGCCTCACTCTCCTCCGGAAAACAGCAGTCATAAGAATACCCAGCGCACAGGGTCATCGTGAGGATGCAGTGCAATAATGCGCAAGCATGGTGAGGCCTCGAAGAAGTTTGGTAACTGTGACATGTTATGCTTGTATTCTAGCAGGTATTGCATTCTCTTGCAGCCATGTGTTCCTGTAGCTTCTCCAGCAGCGTGAGGGCAGGACTCTTTCTTCCTTCTCTTTCCATTCCCGGCATCTGGCAGAGTGCTGATGTCTTGCACATAGCACATTCTCAATAAGAGGATTTGATTAGTTAATGGAGTGAACATCAATGTGGGTGGGACAGATGTAGGAAAAAATAAGGGGCCACAAATAATTTCACTTGCATCATAAAAGGAGAGAAAAGACCTGTGTTTTTCTAAAATGGAAGCTACTCTGGGGTTCATGGGAAAATGGATCAGATGGGGGCTGAGCGGAGGAGAAGAGAATGTAGATGTAAAACAATAGTTCTCGGCCCGGCTGCAGATTTAGAACCACCTGCAGAGCTTACAAGTACCAAGGTCTGGGCCCCACCCCTCAGGGAGCCTTGCTTAATTGGTCTGGAGTGGGCCCAGATTTTTTTTTTTTTTTTTTAACTTCCCAGGTGATTCTCTTGTATGGCCAGGGTTGAGAATGCTGATCTAAAAACCCGATTAAAGGACTTTATCATTTCTGAACGGGGTGTTACATTGAGGGAGGGGCACAGAAGGAGGAGTGAGGAGGGAAGGGCTAGTCTCTCACTGAGGCAGGCTGACGTTAATGCACAAAGAACGCCTCTGGGTAACATAGCCAGGAATACCTATACCTTACTCTAGACCCCAGCCACCTCTCTCCTTGAGGGAACTAAAGTGGTACCCTCAAACTGGCAGCAAAGGAAAAGTACAGTGACATTATTAGCTGTGGCCTCGGGCCCTAAACAAACGCAGTGCCAACCATTCTGCTGACCGAGTATAGCATAAAGAATATCTCTGTCCCCGGGTTGCTGGCCATGGTACCATCTTATCCAGCAGTTTCCCATCTTGGTTGCATGTTGAATCACCGTGGGAGCTTTAAAACTTCCTGATGTCTGGGTACCACCCACAGACAGTCTCCTGTTGCTGCTCTGGGTGTGGCCAATGACCAACAGTGATTTTTAAAGTTCTCCAGATCTAATGTGAGCCAAGATTAAGAGCCCTGGTCTAAGACCATCCAGACCATCACAGTTTCTAATGATGTACACTGAGCAAGTTCGTAAATACCTCACAGTAAACCCACAGTTTACATTTTTACAAGCCATTCAACAGTTCCATTAATAATCAATAATGAATATGTTGTAAAAAAGTAGGAACATGCATATTTTGAGCCTACTAAATGCCAGGCACTGTATGTACCTAATCTCACTAAGTCCTGTGACACCCCAGAAGTCATTGTTGGGATTGTTTTTACCCAAGCTCAGAAAAGATGTGGATCCCAGAGATGCACTGTTCATAGGGGGCAGAGCATGAATTCAAACCTAAGTCTGTCCTTTCCCAGAGCTCGCAGGTGCTTTTCACCACAGCACGTGACCTGAGCCCTTCCCTGCAGAGGCCATGTGTTCACGGAAGAGCTTATTTATTGGCTGTTATGAGTCAAGCCCTCTACTGGAGCTGAGGATGCAGAGACACATAACACATGTGGCCCTGGCACCAGGGAGCCTGCATTCCTGCGAGAACAGGGACAAGTTAAGGAACCACCCCCAACGGGAAAGTTCTAAGGGAAGAATGGGTACAGAACCTTGTGGAACACATCAATACAGCTTGCCCTAAAGAGACTGACAAACTGTCTCCCTACTTGATGGAAAGAACACACATGTCTTGCTGCATTTCTGAGAGCCCCTAGGAAAACAGACTGAGAAGAGTAATGCGAACACAAGCAAACTATTTGCTGTTGATTGATGGGTATTTACCGGTTGATGGGGTTTGACTGGGACTCGTGTCGATGTGTGTGGGGACAGTGGGAGGAAGGAGTGAGTTTCTCTCCTCCTAGGTGCCATTTCATGTTCCTCCCATTCACTCCATCCACAGCACGATGTGCGGTTGAGTGGACTAGGCATTGTCTTCCCCCATTTTATTTCCTGTGTTCATCTCCCAAAAAACAGTACCAAGAGAGGTAGATGCAAGCGAAGGGCTGGAGTCTCGGGGCAGGCTGGGAGCCGGTTGGGGATTGTGTCCTCAGCAGGTACCAGCCCCTTTGACGAGTTACCAGCTTAGAGGGCCCATTTACATGCCAGGTGGCCGAGGTGAGCCATGGGCTTCCCAGAGAAAGACACTTTCCCAAGCCCAGCATACTAAACACCAGAGGTGCATGCGGCATGAAAAGGAGCTAGAGAAAACCTGCATGGAAACAGGGAAGAGCTTCTGCTCCTGCAGACGGATCTTAAATTACATTTCCAGAAAGTAAACATGGGAGTCAAGGGTCATCTCACTGTGCTGAGCGCTGCAGAGATAGAAATTTTTGTATTTCTTCTTCTTTTTTATTTCAGTCAAGGAGATGCTCTACCTTATCCCCTTGGTAATTGAAAATAGGAACTGAAGGGAGCTGACTGCCAAAAGAACAAGCTGTTCTTCTCTGTCTCCCACAGATATTTCAGGAGATGGGATTTGGAATTATGAAACTGGTAGAAAAAAATAAACATGAAAAGATACTGAAATTATTACCATGTAACACCAGAAGTTTTTGCCACTCTTCCATATTGTCCTTATATAAAACACTATTTTTGCCTCTAGAAATGAATTTCCCTTTGCATGCGTACACTCTCCTTACACCCCCCCTCCCCACTGTATCCGGAAGGTATGTTGGTGGTGGCAGTGATGAGTTTCTGATGATGTGAGTCAGAATGCTGGGGAAGTCTCCCAGAGGGGACTTATTTTTAGGTGACTATACATGAGATTGGCAGGCTCCTTGGGGTGTGATCCCCATGGAAGTACATTAGGCTTTGGGAATTTTAGTCCCACCCCCACTGATGGCTGGGTCCCTATTTGTCAGCATCAGGAGCACAGCTGCATTGGGTCATAGACGACAGGATGGAGAGCCAGGGAAAGGATCTGGACTGAACTGAGAAGCTGCAGAGCCAGGTGGAGTCACGGATCAGAAGGAGGCAAGCCATCCAGACTTAGGATTTTTATAAAGCTATGGGTCTGAGCAAGGTTGAATCAGTCAGAACCAAGAAACAATACAGGTTACAATTTGCATCAGGTTGGAGGCAGATAGCAACCAAGAGGGCACGAACGCAAGAAGGTAGGGAGTTGAGAGCTTAAGAGTCTGGAATCAGGACAGCCATGGGTCTGTGTGTATTATGTTACACGACAGAGACTCCACATACATTATCTCATTTAATCCTCCCAATGAGGTCCTGAACAGGCAGCTCACGAGGTAGGTAGGTAGGTAGGTATATAACACCGTATTTCACATATGAGGAAATCGAAGCTTCTGACGGCTTAGATAACTTTCCCATGTCCAGGATTCTGACTCAGGGCTAGCTCCAAAGCTAGCACACTCTTCATGTAGCCTTCAAGAGCTAAGGTAGGAATCGAATTCAAGCCACTAGCAGACAAGAAGGCCTTTGATAACTAAGGCAGTCCCCTCACTCTGTGCCAGGGTTTAATGACCCTTCCTGAAACACAGATCTGTTTGAGGAAGGCTATTCTAGTCCTGCTGGTGATGAATGTATAAATAGGATCACCAGCTTGCTGGAGAGAAAAGTGTGTGTGTGTCCACGCTTGTATGTTGGGAGAGGTATATAGGAAAAGTAAGGAAGGGGCGCCTGGGTGGCACAGTTGGTTAAGCATCTGACTCTTGGTTTCATTTCAGGTCGTGATCTCAGGGTTGTGAGATTGAGTCCTGCATTGGGCTCCATGTTTAGCACGGAGTCTGCTTGAGATGCTCCCTCTCCCTCGGTCCCTCCCCCTGCTCTTTCTCTCTCTAAAATAAATAAGTTAATCTTTAAAAAAAGAAAAAGTAAGGCAGGTGGAGTGGGATGTGGACAAGGAATGGAGCCACAGCTTCTGCCTGGTGGGTATTGACTCGAGGTCCCATCACAGGTCAGGCAGTTGGCAGTTTATTAATGCTGGGTGACGTATCCATAAACATCGGGAACTCTTGTTAACTGGCTGACTGGGCTTATTCTTTGCTTTAAAAAAGCGGAAGGACAGTGAGCACACTCTTCTTGTGTGGGTGCAACTTTAACATGGCTTTTGTAAATGGAGAAGCGCTCGGTACCCCTGTGCCATTGCTGGGTGCGTTTATCGGGTGCGTTTGCCTGTGTTGGAGAAACAATATATGAGATAGCTCTAGCATGTAGTTCTAAGAGTTGCTTTTTTTTAGGGCGCCCAAGTAGTTGGCTAATAAAATCACCCCTGCCCAGAGACTCTCATCAGAACAAACTTGCCATTTAAGTATAAATTGCATCTGACCGGCTAAAAGAGTGTGCCTTTGGCAGAAGTTCCTGAGACAGGTTATTTTCGGTTTTGTTTTGTTTCCCAATATGATCCAGAGCCTTGCTTGTGAGTATTGTAGGTATTAGCAAACCCCCCAGGAGGGACTGCCGAGCGCTTTCTTCTCTGGGGATGGACTCCCAGAGAACCACCTCTCTCTGTAACACCAGCTGATAATAAGGAGCTGATCATCTGTTGAAATTCCCAGGAAAAGGATCAGATAATCCAGAGTGGAGGCATGGTTTGGACACCCCAAACAGAAGCTTCAGAGAGGGATGTGTAAAGGCCAGGAGGGCACTGCTCCTGGCTGTTGCTGAATTCCTGCTTTCTTGTGCGTATTCAAAGAAGTATGGTCTTTGTAGCACTACCTCATTTTTCCTTGTTTACTTTTTTCTTTAACCAGGAATTGAGTTAATCTGTGAGAAAGACATTGATCTGGCAGCCCAGGTACAAGAGCTACTGGAGTTTCTCCATGAGAAGCAACACGAATTGGAGCTCAACGCAGAGCAGACCCATAAGCGGCTGGAGCAGTGCCTCCAACTGCGGCACCTACAGGCCGAGGTCAAACAGGTGAGCCCGGCCCCTCCACCGCCCGCCCTCATTCTGGGCTCCCCCCTAGGCCCCGGGCCTGCTCCTGGTGTGGGGAAGGTGTACGGAGCCACCCTCGTCACCAGAACTTGGAAAACGGGTAAGCGAAGGAGTGGTTGTTGGGTTTCTGAAAGGGAGGTTGCTATCTGTCGCATCTGACAACTAGATCGGTGGTACAAGGCGCAAACCACAAATGCGTTAGTTTTCTCTCCTAACAATGCAAGAAGAGCATTCCAGAGCTTTCCCAAGGTGTCCTAGGAGTCGCTGAGCCTGTTCTCTTCCTTTCTATCCTCCATCGTGACACACAGTTCATGTGATATGCAAATCTCTCATCGATAAACATGGTCGGGCTTTAGAGCCCAGTTGGTTAATGTGGGGCACCTGACCTCGTGCAGTGCCCGACACGTAGCTGATAGTAAATGGTAGCAGTTGCCCTCGTGCTCTTCAATATGCATGTGCAGCTTATAAGAAAATTGTCTTGCCCTATTAAAGTCAATTAAAAGAAGATTTCTTATCAGTATGAGATGTTATACTAGCCATTTTACCAAAGGACATAGCCAGGCCTCTAGGAACCTCTAGGAAAACACAGGAACCAATGACACATTTTAAAATATTGTATATTTGTATTATGAACAGACTCAGTTTTAATTAGCAGCATAATGAATGAGATTTTTTTTTATTTAGACAAAGTGGGATTGAAGAAATACAAATATATAATAATTTATTGAGTGCTGGGTACCTTTTACACTCATCTCTCCATCAACCCTCACAACCATTCTCTGAAGCAGATCTTATTCCCGATTTGCAGATGAGGCCACTGAAGCTTAGGTCACCAGACAATGGTCACATGGAGCAAAGAGCATGTCACCGTGCTCCACTGGTCTAGGAGGGCTTCCCTGCAAGGGGGGGGGGGCACCTCCAGGCAATTCCATGATAGTTCCTTCTGCTCCACATTCTTTCAAGCAATCCCAACCCCTGCTCCCTGAAGGCAGACCCCCACCTGAAATAACCTAAGCAGAGGACCTTTCTGTTAAGCATTTTTTCTTATGCACCATGGCTATTACACTGTCTTATTTAACTCTATTAATTTAGTACAGGGGACAAAAACACCGTATTTTATTTAATCATTGCTATTCTCTTATATTCAGAGTATTTCTTGTTAATGCCTGGGTCTTAGTTATTATATTGTTATTTATTATCATGGGCAAAATGGTCTTCTCTGCTCTGCTTCTCCCGAGCAGTGCTCATCCAGAGCCCTTACACACTATGCTGAAGATCTGTCCTCAGCGCAGGTGAAATCACTGAGCACCAAGGCAGGCTGGATCACAGGGCTGCCATCCAGATTGTTTTCTGTGTAATTACACTGGGATCACACCTGAGTCGCTGGAGAGCCATGATGGAAATCCTAGCAGACCCAGAGCAGTGAGGATTACACAAATTCTGAGACTCTTGGTAATAATGATAGTACTTACTTTTCAGAGGAGAGGTTCTTTCTCATTTATAATCTCATTTTAAGAGAAGAGACCCATGGGGGAAAGGGGTGCATGTTTATTTTTTACAAGTGGGGGAAACTGAAGTAGCATAGGATTAGTGCTCCCAGGGCCTGTTGACTAGTTAGCTGAAACTTGAGCCCATGCTTCCTTTATCAACAGTCCCACGGTTTGCCTCTCCTGGGCCCCAGTCCTGCCCTAGGGCTCCAGGAAAAATAGAAAGAAGCCCTCTAGCAGAACGCAGTCTGGGATTTTCCTGGTCTTCACAGCACCACATCTGAGAAGACAGGCCCACAGGGCCTGCATCTGGCACAGAGGGTGGCACCTACCCAACCGGTCAGCAGGCTCCAACAGGTCATGGGAACCCTCCACTCTTCATACACTGTTACTTCCACCAGCCAAAGGTGGCAGGAGAGATCATCTGAACAAAACAGATAACAGGAAAATCATTCCTATTTGTCTGTGAAATGAAATAGGTATTTTTGTTCCTGGTTTTTAATTGTATTTATTTTTTGTTCCAACATTAATAGTAGGGTCAACTCCCAAATTATGTTTTTCTTAACTGGTATGAAAATGGAAATGATTTTTTTATCCTTTGAGTATACATTCTGTATAGGATGGGGAGTTGACATGATGATAGGTAGTTTGTCAAATGGGGACATAGGTTGTCTGTATACGAATAATCCAGGCTAGATGGATCTCTGGATACATTCCCATTCAGTATTTCTTGAGTTGGAGGACAAAAAACTTTTCTGCAGGAGAAAGTTGCTTCTCCCCACCATGGTGAGGATGACACACGTACGACTGTAGTTCAAAAGCATACTGGATTGCTCAAGTCAGACTGCAGGAAACGCACAGTGGCCTTGGGAGGTGCCAAGGGATTGCTGCTTAGTTAAGCCACCATGCCTCATTAGGCGGACTTGTTTTCCTTGTCAGTGTAGGGCTCTTTCTTTTGGGAGTCATCTGATCCAGTTTCAGAGAAGGCATTTGTGTTTGATGGAAGTTGGTGGAGCAGGAAATATTGATTTGGAAGCTGTTGACACTTGGAAAAAGGGAGTTAATTTAGATGTCCATATTGACCAGTGGAGATAAATTTAGACACAAGCTTGAGAGTTTCTCTTTTGAATATACTCAAAAGAAAAAGAAGAAGAAAAGGAAAGAAAAAGGACACCTTAATTGAAATGCCATTAATGGGGATGGAAAGGGAGAGAACAATGCACTGCTACACAGTTGGGTGTTAGAGCCCATAGATGAGAGGTTTAGATTTGGCCATCATAACCATAGTGTAGTTACATGACCATTATATTAAACTGAAGCTTTGAAGAGAGATGATGCCACAGCTGTCAGACTGAAAATTATTGTCAGAGCTTGAGAACAAGTGAAATTATTTAATGTGACTGCTGTTCTTTTGGGGTTACATGGGGCTCTGTATCTTAGATCGATGGCCCAGACACCTCTGGAGAAATGTTGACTCTTTAAGGGAATTCCCTCCCCTGACTACAGCCCATGGTCTGGGGCCCTAGACCATTTAGATGCCCCCTTTCTTCTAGAAAAAGAGTTCAGATTACTCCCCAGCCCCACAGAATGTTCCGACTGCTTTCCAGGAAAATTACTACTCGAAGTAAGAAAAGAAGATTTGAAAAACCTACTTAATTGGCAAAAAACTAAGTGAATTTCCATATGTGTTCCTGCAGAACAGGGCCTTTAGCAGAAAATAAGCCAAAATGGATTTGTAAGCTCTCGGGGCTCTAAGTATGGGAAAAGAAATCATACTTATCTACTAAAGACATTGACTTAAATTACCCCTATGGACCAAATACTGGCCAAAATTTGCTTTTTATTAAAGTGAACAGTGAAAACAAAGGAGGAAGTATTACCCTGTCAAGAATACTGCTGTGTTAATTGCACTACTGGGTATTTACCCCAAAGATACAAAAGTAGGGATCCGAAGGGGTACGTGCACCCCGATGTTTATAGCAGCAATGTCCACAATAGCCAAACTGTGGAAAGAGCCAAGATGTCCATCGACAGATGAATGGATAAAGAAGATGTGGTATATATATACAATGGAATATTATGCAGCCATCAAAAGGAATGAGATCTTGCCATTTGCAACGACGTGGAT